>NC_053022.1:391872803-391993101 GCF_003073215.2 Triticum urartu | reverse complement strand
CAAGCTTGAGGCAAACTTTTTGTCCTTAGAATTTTGAGGGATCCACTTTCCTCTAGTCATGCCACTCCATTGTTGAACTTATCTGAAACATACTAGGTAAAAGTGTTAGTCCAACAAGAGATATGTTGACATTAATTACCAAAACCACCTAGGGAGCACTTGTGCTTTCAGACACACACGCCTTTTCTCTACTTTTATTGTGTGTTGTCCATGTCTCTTTCACACACGCACACACACTTTTTCACTCACTCTTTCTATTTCACTCTCTCTCTCTCTCTAGATAGGGACTCTCTCACGTCCATAAGCATATGGACGTTTTGAAAGTCAAACCTCATAAAAGTTTGAGCAGGTATATGTGGAGAAAAACATTTACATCTGGAACGATCATTAGATTCATCACAACATGTACTTACTTCATACTATCATTTATCTTTGGTATTGTAGATATAAGTAATTTCTTTATAAACTTGTTCAAAGTTTCAAAAGTTTGACTTAAAAAAATGTTGGCACTACATTATCGAACAGAGGGAGTAGCTATTTCTCTCTCTGCTATCTCTCATGGGCCTCCCCTCTCACTCAAACTCTCTATACTGACTGATTATACGCTCATTGTGTCAGCGTATAGCTCCGTATATTGTTTAGTTGACCAGTCCACCAGTCCACATGCTGCCTTGTCAGATCATGTTCTCTATCTTCGTATACTGGCCCATGTGGCAGTGGGTGAAAATAAATAAACTAGAGGCCCATCTGACACGCGGTGAAGTAAACAAAGTTGAAACCACTCGGGGTAGCACCCCACATGCTAGTAAATTGAGGGCGAATTGAGGACACACTTCTTCTGCGTGAAGGATGCACTCGCACACAATTCACCACTGCACGGTGGCATGCATAGAAGGATGCACTCACTCACACCCAGTAGGCCAGCACACAACACATACCAGCACATGTGTACACCGGCGTCACCACCGGTTGAGATGGACGGCGAGGCAGCCAACAAGCGGAGGCGGCTCGAGCCAAAACCACATCCGGCGAGCCTGGACTTCATCAGCAGCCTCCCCGACGACATGCTGCTCATCATCATCGGCCTCCTCCCCACCAAATCTGTCATGCGGACCGCCCTGCTATCTCGGCGGTGGCGCCCCCTCTGGCACCGCGTCCCCCTCAACCTCACCGTCGACAACTGGCTCTACAATGGGGATTGCAAACGCATGGCTGCAGTCTCCAAGATCCTTTTATCGCACCCTGGGCCAGCCAGATGCCTTGACATCCGCATGTTCAGTACCAGCTGCAAGGTCCATGCCAAGTTCGACGAGTGGTTCTTATGCCCCGCCCTAGATGAGCTCGAGGAGCTCAACTTTGAAGCTGGATGATGTCGCTCTGTGCCGCCGTCTGCGCTTCGCCTCATGCCAACGTTGCATCGCGCCAGCTTCAATTTCTGCTATCTTCCCCAGATTAATGTCGCGCCCGCCCTTCTTCTCCCTCAACTCAAGCAGCTCGACCTCTTCGATGTTGGCATCTCGAAGCAGGCTATGGAGCACCTGCTCCGCAGCTGTACTACGCTCGAGTACCTTCGTCTTGAGAAGATCCATGGGTACATTAGCCTCCACATCGCCTCGACGAATCTCCGGTGGATTTATGTGTCTTGTTGGCCCCACAACAAGACATCAATTGGGAAGAGATCACTCCAGCTGTTCCACGTTATGGTCATTGAGAATGCGCCTTTCCTTGGGATATTGCTTGTATCTGATCTAGAAGGTCCAACAAAAATCAGGGTCATTGACACACCGAAATTGACAGCGTTGGTGTACTCCTCTGCCAAATTCTCCAAACTCTTTATTGGATCCGTAATCGTTTAGGTACAGCACTCATCTTCATCTTCGTCTTATTGACATTCACATTTTTAAATTTCTTCTTGATGTATTTACGATCGTCTTCCAGAAAATGATTCCCACAAGCTTGACCTAGCCTATGCACACAGTGAAGATCTTGGCAATAAAATCCATCGGCCCCAATCTGGATCAAGTTGTTGGATTCCTTACATGCTTTCCGTGCACGGAGAAGCTACTCATCGAGGTGAAACTTCTTTCCTATTAGTAAACGGTAATCACAACATAGCTCAATTTTTTCATAATTTTCTGAAATTACGATGACAAGTGTAGTATTTTTTCTCACGTGATCACCTACATCGTTTTTTGTTGTACCAATATAGTAGCCTAGGCTAGTCATAGTGGAAAGTAACTTAGACTAGTAACTCTATGGTTACCCTAAGAGCAAGTACTACCTCCGTCCTGGTTTACTCTTCCTATTTTGTAGTATCAAAATTAGACCATAGATTTAACTGACAAATGTTAATGCATGTCACTAAAAATTATATCGTTGGATTCGTATTTGAACATAATTTCAAATGGTATAATTTTTGGTGACATGCATCGGCATTTACTTAGGTAAATCTATGGTCAAAATTGCACACTAACTACGAGGTAGTACAAAAGTGGGCTATAACGGCCCTCCACTATGTAGGCCAAAACACGTGCCAAATTCACTTGTGATGCATTTGGCATCGATGCCCCTCCATTGCTCACCTGGTGCCCCAATCTGGATCACCTACTTTTCTCCGGTGCCAAATTAACTCACGCAATGAAAAAACACTTGTGTGGGAGAGAGAGAGGACTGAGGCAATAAAAACACTTGTTTGGGAGAGTGAGAGGCTGGTGTAGTTGGTATGATTGATTTTTTTATACATGTGGGTCTGTGTGCACAGTGGTGCCAACTCTCTCACATCGCGAGAGCGGTGGCAAAATCTTTTGATTTGACATCGATGCGTATTATGTGGCATACTTTTGAGAAATATGGCATTGACCACATAGTGGAAGGCAACAAATGCCCAATCTCTTCACATGCTCCTAGGTAAATGAGAGGAAAGAGAGTGAGAAAGAGAGAGAGAGAGAATATCACTATCCAGCGAACCCTATCGTATGAGCGAATGATATTGGTACCTATTGATGACACACAGCAATCTTATACAGCCAGGTGCTCTAATATGTTCTCTTCTTTTGCAAATAAAAAAGTCCCGAAAGTGAAAAATGTGATGCACTATAACAATCTCATCGAATGCCTTGATCTCCATCTTACAGAAATTGATTTGATCGACTACCGAGGCAGCACATCTGAGATTAAATTGGCCAGGTTCTTTGTTCTGGAGGCAAGTGTGCTCAAGGTAATGAGGTTTGGTGTTCTCTAGCGCAACAGTGAATGGCGTGCTGATCACCGCAAGCGTCTAAGACTAAATGACAAAGTCTCCGTAGAAGTTGAATTTGTTTTTGAAACATCAAGTGGCCAGAGACTTGAAAATTTATTTGCCCATTATTGACTTGTCAGGGCGGTGGATTTTATTTGTACGATAATGCTGCATGCACCTAAAGTAACAAAAGTTCTTACGTAAACTTCCTAGATTCCCTCTTCGTAGGTGTAGCATTACTCCTAAAATTTGTAATATCAGTTTGAAACTTGTAAAATTGCCGTGTCCTATTCTTGCGTTTCCAAAATCATGCGAATCAAAGAGGTCCTGAGTTGGTGATGATGTTGTGCCTGCCATCTTTCACCAATAGCCATCGGATCTAGATCTGACGCATACAAACCAAACTTCTCCAGTTTTTCAAAAAGATGCCTGCAATTGTTCCCTATTTATAAACAACTCCTTGTCTCTCACAATCAGCCTTATCTCCTCTCACCACATCTAGAAGGCCATGGAAAAATCTGGCGTGATGGCCGCTGTTGGCGCCATCCACCCCCAATCTTGGTGTTCCATAGCAATGCACGGGCATCTACGCACGGGAAATTATGTCGAAGACGGCTAGTTGTAAGCAGGCTAGCTCTATAGCCATGATGATAGTGACTGCAGACGATGAGGCTGACTTATGTGTTATGCCGAACACGGCGCCTATACTCAGGTGTCATCTCTAGCGCGGGGTCTTGTCACTTCACTGCGACGAGCAGCATGTAATAATTTGACAAACGGGTAGTACAGTGCTACTACATTGGTAGTACTACTACTAGTACTAGCACCACCGTCTGGATTTAGTAGTACTACCACGTCCATCTGGATTTAGTATTTGACTAGCAATATCTAGTAATGCATGTCACAAAAAATGCACTACTCCCTCTGTAAATAAATACATGGTGTATTGTTTTATTCCTTCTGGTAGATGGCTCAAATCTGAAATCTCATCAATCAGACTACTATTGTACTCACCGAGCGCTTAGCTTTGTAAGCTACCAACAAAAAATTGCAATCAAAGACTACTATTGTACTCCCTCCGTACTGGTGCATTAGTCACGTTACGAAAACCAAATAGTAATCCCAAAACTTTTAGGCATGATGCATTAATTACCCACCTCGTTCCCTGTTTCTTGCCACGAGAAAAGAAATCACCCAATAAAAATATGAGACGTGGGGTGCGTATGCATCCAATGACTTGAGACTACTCCCTCCGTCTAGGTGTATGACTAGCCATAATGTACAGTAACATACACTAGTACTACCTTTCATAGTGGGTAGTAACATAAGTATGGTAACATGCAAAGCCTCATTTATTAGGTTATAGACTCATATTGCATTGGGACATGTGATGTTACAGTAATAACTAGCTAAGTTACTCAAACTACCTCTCTCCTCATTAAATCATTGCCACATAAGCAAATTTGTTGAGTTGGACTCGATGTTACTGCTGAAGTTACTCCCACTGTGGCTAGTCTAAGTCATCTTAGAACAAGTGAAAAAGAGGAGTGGGCTCTCATGCAAGAGCCTAGCTATATGAGGATTCATAGGCCGATATACAATAAATATTGAGAAAGAGAGAGAGAAGATGAGAAAAAGTAGTACTCTTATAGCCAGCCTTATAGCTAACCTTATTGTATGAGTGGCTACAAGTGATGGATCTACTATGACATGGCAACATCATATAGCCAATATTTGGCTATACTATTAAGTATTAACCATGCTCTTAGGTTGTGCACCGTGACCAAGACGAAGGGGAAAGCGAGAGAACTTAATGTCTTTTTGATAATTAGTAGGATTACATGCAATGAACTAACCACTGCATGTCATGTTTGGTAGTCTCAAGTCATTGAAAGCATGCACGACCCACATCTCTCATTGGTTGATATGTCACGCAATAAGAAACAAGGAGGTAGTTAATGTACCGTGCCTAAGTGTTTTGGGATGGAGGGGGACGCAACTTCATTGATTTACTGCACCTGCATTTGGGTGAATGACTCATGGGCGCAACAGGTGGCTGGCCCACCTGTCATACAGCCAAAGGCAGGTGCAGTAGAGGGCCGAGGAGTAGATGGCCAACACACATGTGAATGCAACACAGTCTGCACTTCTCATATAAAGGCTCCCCGCCAATCCAATCTACGAAATCCTACGCACCTACGCACCCTAACCAAGGGCAAGAGTGATCACTCCAATCGCAAGATCAGTTGACTAGAAGCTAGACCCATGGAGGCGATGAGCACGAGCATCAGCCGGCTATGCCATATGGTCCATGACACTGGCCTGCGGCCCGTCACCAAGGAATGTCTCCAGGTCGTGCTTTAGGCCGCTTGGACGACAACTTCATCTCCTTGTTCGACAAGGTCCTGGCCGGCTTCCTCGAGAAGTTCACCGTCGCCAAGAAGCTCGCGAACGACCTTGACGTACGCCTCTAGCCCATGCGCCAAGGCTCTGCGATGCCCGCCACCCTCAATGGCCTCTATGGTGACAACCTCTTCGACAGACTGGTGGCCCTATGTCTGCCTGCCGTCGTGACGGAGAATGTCCACCTCGAGGTTGCGCTCGCCGCGCAGCGCCTGGCGCAGCAAGACACCGTCGACATAATCACCCACGTCTACGCGCAAATCATCCACAAGGACTACTATGTGCCAGAGGAGGACGATAGGTCGCTGGCCTTCTTGACCCGTAGGGCAACCTTAGATGGCATTGCTCAGAAGCACATTGAGCTCGCCACCAACGCCGCTGCTCCTCACACGTCGGTTAGTGACCCGGCGCACTAGGGCATGAGGATGTCGTTGATGGATCCGTATGTACCTTTATCTTTCCGTCAAATCCATGTAGTAGTATATGGTACCACTAGTAATTATCTTACCTTTTGCATCAACTTCATAATTTTCGTACATACTCCATGCATGAACCGCGCCAGAACCAAACTTCTCATTACTCTAGGGAAAATCGTTATTTCTACCTATCGATCGCGCCATGGAGCAGAACCAAATTTTACAAGTTACAAGTTCGAAAGGAAAAGCATGCCGTGTTCACGTATGTCGCACCCCCACATGGTTGGTCCGGCATGCCACTCAAGGGGGAATGTGTGCTGTGTTACATTTTCACTTACAAGTGGGACCGAACTTGAGCAAACTGACTATCGGCAAACCCCCACCCCTCCCATCGTGCGATGGCTGAGAAAACAGGAGGGAGAAGAGATGGTTGTATCATGGACTCCAAGAAAATTGGTGTCGGATGGGACTCGTGTGGGTGGCATGTGCCGTACTGCTAGACGTGAATGCTAGTTATGGCCCATGTCACCCCACTATATCGAGCCTATATTGAGGTGCTGGTTATGTAGAACAAATTTCCTGGAGTCCATGCTCAGCCCTCCACTATCTCTCTTATCAGCCAGCCAGCAGACGCACGGAGCCCATCGTCTGTTTGCTCACATGCGGTCACACATGTCAGTGAAAACACAAGAGGACCCACTGAACCTGCACATCTTTCACCCTGACGTGCTGGTGATGAAAAACAAATCCAATAAAGATCTTCAGTGGCCACTTTTGGAGTTACTCAAGAGTAGTAAGATTCTATTTACAGTTTAACCTAAGATGCACATCACGTGGCTTCAACTACCACTCCATTTTCTTGCATGACACGACCTGGATGCTGGATGTCCCATGTGTCGGCAAAAGGAGGAAGAACTCGTCCAAATCTTCTCCACATTTAGACCGGAGGAGTAGGAAACACGGCAAGCCCTTTGCCCACATCATACTACTATGTACAAGCCCACCTCACGCAGTCACACTATCACGATATTTTTCGGCCTCTGTGCGACACCTATCTCTAGTTGATCTAACTAGAACTAACTATAGGTTGGCTGTATGTGATGTGGCAACTTCATACTACTATGGATGCTGGCTATACTACTACGGCACTAACACTCCAAGAAGTGAGTCGAAAACCATTTATAAATTGAGATTATGACATGCATATGAAATTTTACCATTCATTACATACAACAAGTCATCAACACACAACGACAACGAGGATACATGTTGGATTATAGTTTAGTTCCAACAAACATTCTAGTAAATACTAAAGTTCTCATCACACAACAAATAACAAGCAATGAAATGAACTTTAGCTCAACCACTCCTCAGCGTTGGAAACGCTTGCTTTGAACCAGAAGAGTTTCTCTAGGAAGGGCCAGCTACTGTCAATCTCGAGACCAACGCAGGACTAATCATCCAGGCTGAAGCGGCCTATTTCATGACCCATATTGTGATAGCCACGGTAGGGAAGCATAGCAATGCCCGAGGTATAGATACAATTGCTTCTCATAAATGGTAGTAACATTGTGTCAACAGCAGCTGGATCGCCTTTCACCATGATTGGATAGTTTTGTCCAAGGAAGAGCGAGTTTCCTCCAAGTATCAATATTAAACCACGGAGAAGGTGTTGGCGCTAGCCTAGTAGTATCCATCCCGAATACCCTGCAATGGATGTTGGAATAGGTCCGAAGAGTGCGACCATGGGAGAAAACACCTGCTTCCTTAGTCACATTAGCGGTGCCCGTATACAGACAAGAAGAGGTGATCCATCGGAATAAGTTGCCAGGCACCACTGAGTACTCCTATATGGGTCCTCATGCTCGTGATCATCAGCATCGTCATCTCCCCCTTGGTTATAAATTTTTTCAAGTATAGGTGGTGGAATGTTCACAGGACCTTGAAAACACAAGAAGGTTAATTAGTAAAGGGAAACTAGCTAACCCGCATGCATGTGGATGAAACAATTATAATTACGGTGGAAGACAAACGTCCCGAAAGCATCAGGATTCCATGCAAAAATAGTGCCACGAGTCGTGGCAGCAAACACAAGACCCTCGTATTGAATTGCATCACAGTACTCATCCGTGTATAGAAACTGATTTTTGAGCAATATCCATCGAGTCGAACCTTGAAGTACGGCAACACGCTTGTCGAAGATAGCGACAACACAAGCATTCCTATAACCCCAAGAGCGGTTGGGAACTCGACAAATTGCTATCTTCTATAGACGACAGTCACCATGATCATAGTTGAACGTACATAGAATACCAGTGTGCTCAACCTTTGGAAAGTCTGAGATTTTTGGAAGTGGAACCCAGTGACGAGTGTACACGTTCACAAGTTCCCACTCGCAGTTGTACCCAATATAAACAAGCCAATCTCCATTTGCGCCTGCCCAAGACTTACCCTCAAGCGATGTCATCTTAACATCACATGTATCATTATCAAGCGGCACCAACTTGCACAAGGCGAGGCCTCCGTTGTCCGCGCGCCAGTGAGCAGGGTCACGGTGAAGAAGATAGGGGAGATCAAACCGCTCCTGGACCCTTGGGTTCCTTGTAATGATGTTATTAGTTGAGTCGAAAATGGTCTTGAACGAACCTGCCATGCTAGCCGAGGTGATGACATCGCACTGATCAATGAGTTCCTCCACCACGTCATCATTCATGTCGGGGCAAGAATTACGAGGTCGTTTCTGGTCTGTTCCCTCCATGGAGAAGACAATCGAACAATGGCAGAAGGAAGGGTGAAGGCAAATGGAGGAGGGAGGAAGACCGTGCGACAATAGTTCCAAATAAAGAGGGAAAGGCGAAGAGTCGGTGGATGGTTGCCACGGTACACGAAGAGGCGCCCTGGCCTACATAGACGTCCGTTCGGAAATTGTACAAAAGGACTCGCTGTCGTCTCACTGACATGTTGGAACGGGACCACATGTCAACGAAGAGGCTAGTGGGAAGCGGACGGTTGCCATAGAGGTCACACACTGATGACAAGGCCATCCTGTCAGACCTAGCGCCCGTGCGGGATGGCTTCTGTGCCCCACACGAGCGAAGCCACAGAGGTCCGTTTGGGGCCGTGAGTTCGAGTTGACCTTACAAGCAAGGTAGTCAGAGTCGGGATTTGGAGTCGGATCGGTTTTCCTCAGACATAATCGAGTTGTAAGATCAAGTCGTCGAATCGAGGATTCTACTAGATTTACTCAAATAAGATATTTTGTATGCACACAAGAAATTTATATGAGTTCTATAGAGTTTTGACACTAAATATGGAGCAAAGAACGTACACATCAATGCTAGTTGTATTCCACTTCTTTTTATGGCTAACCTACCATCTAGCTTGCATGTTTGGAACATATACGAGAGGGAAATATATAGAACATTTAAACCTTGAATGCACGAAATTTACTTATGTTCTTTTTAGAGTGCGTGAATAGTCGATCACTTGTCTATCTGACCTACATTGCTAAACCTTGAAGGGTCTTGCTCTCCTTCTCCGATCAATCTTGAAGCATCCTCCTTTTCATGCCAATTCCATATGTCAACCAGCCCGATCCTCAATTTTGATCTAGGGTTTCTAAGAGCTAGATCAAAGGTGTCTACGGCTGAGCATTTCGACTTGGGAGGGAATAAAGGTCCATGAGGTATATGAAAAGGGGTTTGGATGATGGCATACTATTTTGCTACAACTAAACAAACAGCTTAGATAAGTTAGTAGAATCGGATGTAGTCCATAGCATAGTCGGGATTGTATAGTTTTGTACAGGATTCTAGGATTTGGATCGTGACCCAACATGGATTCTACCTGATTCAGATTCATAGTGGGATTTGGATCGACATGCTTCCGTAGGGTCGTGAAGTCATAGGATTCTAGCAGTCAAATCGGGATTCTGACTACCTTGCTTACAAGTGGGACCGCAGTTGAGGAAACCGACTATCGGCAAACCCCCACCTCGCCCGTCGCGCGATGGCTGAGTTAGAGAAACGATGAGGTTGAAGAGATAGCTGTAGGACGAACTCCAAGAAATATGGTGTCAGATGGAAGTCGTGCTGGTGGCATGTGCCGTACTCCTGGACTTGAATGCTTGTTCTGGCCCATGCCACCCTAGTGTACTACTCCACCTCACATTAACATATGGCCCACCTCACACTGTGTCCAAATTTCCTGGAGTCTGTGCTAGGTTAAAAAGTGTTCTTTGTGAGGGTGGGTGGCTGGTCTCAAGTTGAAAACTTGTTGTATTACGTATATGTAGACGTAGAGATAGTGCAGCAGTTTTGAAAGTTTGAACCCAAACTTTAGAATACAATTTATACTGGACTCATCTGAGGACCTAGGATGATGGGATTCGTAGCTACAGTAAAAACACCCACCCGACGTGCGAAGCATGTGAAGCTAGTACAAATAGTAGTAGTGCTATTGTTGATTGGACTCATCCGATAACCTGTTGCAATGCACGTACAATTATGTATTCAGAAAATATTTTTTTGCCTCGTCGTAGAACCCACTCAGAGAAGAGACTCGAAAACCATTCATAAATTTAGTAAGTCTATCACAGGCATATCATTTTATTACATACAACAGGTCATGAACCCACAACGACAACGACGATACATTCTAGTAAATACTAAAGTTCTCATCACACAACAAATAACAAGCAATGAAATGAACTTCAGTTCAACCAATCCTTGGTGTTGGAAACACTTGCTTTGAACTAGAAGTGATTATCTGGGAAGGGCCAGCCACTGTCAGTCTCGAGACCAACGCAAGATTGATCATCCAGGCTGAAGCAGGCTATGTCAGGACCAATAGTGCGATGGTAGGGAATCATAGCAATGACCGAGGTATAGATACAGTTGCTTCTCATAGATGGTAGTAACGTTGTGTCAACAGCAGCTGGATCGCCTTTCACCATGATTGGATAGTTTTGTCCAAGGAAGAGCGAGTTTCCTCCAAGACTTTCAATACTGAACCAAGGAGAAGGTGTTGGTGCTAGTACACTACTATCCATCCCGAATACCCTGCAACGGATGTTGGAATAGGTCCGGAGAGTGCGACCATGCGAGACAACACATGCTTCCTTAGTAACATCAGTGGTGCCCTATATACAGACAAGAAGGGGTGATCCATCGGAATAAGTTGCCAGGCGCCACCGAGTATATGGGTCCTGCTCGTCCTCATTCTCGTGATCATCAGCATCGTCATCTCCCCCTTGGTTATAAATTTTTTGAAGTATAGGTGGTGGAATATTCACAGGACCTTGGAAACACAAGAAGGTTGATTAATTAGTAAAGGGAAACTAGCTAACCCGCATGCATGTGGATGAAACAATTATAATTACGGTGGAAGACAAACGTACCGAAAGCATGATGATTCCATGCAAAAACCATGCCACGAGTGGTGGCAGCAAACACAAGACCCTCGTAAGGAAGGCAACAAGCTTGTCGAAGATAGCAACAACTTCATAGCTCGTGTAATCCCAAGAGCGGTTGGGAAGTTGACAAATTGCTATCTTCCGTAGACGACTGTTACCATGATCGTATTTGAACTCACGTGTATCATCTGTGCGGTCAACATCTGGGCAGTCTGAGATTTTTGGAAGTGGAACCCGGTGACGAGTGTACACATTCACAAGTTCCCACTTGCAATTGTACCCAATATAAACAACCCAATCTTCATTTGTGCCTTCCCAAGCCTTGCCCTCAAGCGATGGCATCTTAACATCACACGTATCATTATCAAGCGGCATCAACTTGCACAAGGCGAGGCTTCCTTCATCCCCCGCCACTGAGCAGGGTCATGGTGAAGAAGATAGGGGAGATCAAACCGCTCCTAGACCCTTGGGTTCCTTGTAATGATGTTATTAGTTGAGTCGAGAATGGTCTTGAACGAACCTGCCATGCTAGCCGAGGTGATGATGTCGCACCGATCAATGAGTTCCTCCACCGCGTCATGATACGTCTCCAAAGTATCTATAATTTATGAAGTATTCATGCCATGTTTACAATAGTTTTATATGATTTTGGTATGATTTGATTAGAACTAACCTGGAATCACGCTGTTTTCAGCAGAACTACCATGGTGTTGTTTTTGTTCAGAAATAGAAGTTCTTGGAATGCAATGAAAATCAATAAAGAATTTTTCTGGAAAATATAAAAAATGCTGGAACAAAAATCTACAGGAGGGGAGTCCCGTGGGCCCCATGAGGGTGGGGGCGTGCCCCTGTGCCTCATGGACTACCCATGGGGCCCCCTGACTTGTTCTCGATGCCAACCTCTCCTATAAATACCCAAACCTCCAGAAATTAACCTAGATCGGAAGTTCCGCCGCCGCAAGCCTCTGTAGCCACGAGAAATCTATCTAGGCCCTCTCTGGCACCCTGCCGGAGGGGGCCATCATCACCGGAGGCTATGGAGGAGCATCCCGGAGGGGCCATCATCACCATGAAGGCTAAGGACTAGAGGGAGAACCTCTCCCCATCCAGGGGGGCATGGAGGAGGAAGCACAAGGGGGAGAACCTCTCCTCCTCTCTCTTGGTGGCACCGGAGTGCCATCGAGAGGGGAATCATCGCCGCAGTGATCGTCTTCATCATCATCATCATCATCATCATCACCCTCATCTCTTTTACGCGGTCCACTCTCCCGCACCCCGCTGTAATCTCTACTTGAACATGGTGCTTTATGCCACATATTATGATCCAATGATGTGTTGCCATCCTATGATCTTTTTGAGTAGATATCCTTTGTCTTTGGGTTGATTGATGATCTAGATTGGTACGAGTTGTATGTTTTATTTTGGTGCTGTCCTATTGTGCCCTCCGTGTCACGCAAGCGTGAGGGATTCCCGCTGTAGGGTGTTGCAATACGTTCATGATTCGCTTATAGTGGGTTGCTTCAGTGACAGAAGCATAAGCCCGAGTAAGGGGTTGTTGCGTATGGGATAAAGGGGACTTGATGCTTTAATGCTATGGTTGGGTTTTACCTTAATGATCTTTAGTAGTTGCGGATGCTTGCTAGAGTTCCAATCATAAGTGCATATGATCCAAGAAGAGAAAGTATGTTAGCTTATGCCTCTCCCTCATATGAAATTGCAATGACGACTATCGGTCTTCTTAACAATTGCCTAAGACAATTCCACACACCGATCCATCATTATTCCACACTCGCTATTTATAATATTTAGTAATATATTGTAACTTTATGATAACAACACCTACTTTTATATTTTATCTCTCCGATACCATGCAAAGTTATCCTCTTCATACCCACAACATAGTTTTATTTCTCGTTTCTAGTTGGAAGCAAACGTTCGGTGTACGTAGAGTCGTATCAGTGGCAGATAGGGGTTGAGAGAATATTGATCTTGGCTTTAGCTCCTTGTGGGTTCGACACTCCATACTTATCACTTCCACCATTGGGAATTGCTACGATGATTCCCTACACTTGGGGATTATCACGTTATCATTCAGATCGGGGCAAGAATAATGAGGTCGTTTCCAGCCTGTTCCCTCCATGGAGAAGACGATCGAACAATGGCAGAAGGAAGGGTGAAGGAAAATGGAGGAGGGAGGAAGAGCGTGCGACAACAGTTCCAAATCAAGAGGGAAAGGCGAAGAGTCGGTGGACGGTTGCCACGGTACATGAAGAGGCGCCCTGACCTACATAGACGTCCATTCGGAAATTGTACAAAAGGACTCGTCGTCGTCTCACTGGCATGCTGGAATGGGACCACATGGAAGTTCGGTACTCTATATCTGGATCAGACCTGTTACTTTGCTCTAAATGTTGAACTTTCCGTTTGAACGTATGGAATGCGCTGTTATTTTTTTAAATGGGTTGTATTTGTCCGCCACGGGTTTAGAGGCTGACTTGTGGGCCTACCAGGTTGACGCGTACACAATCAGGAGATGATTGTATGTGGAGAGGATGACGACAGGGACCCACCAAGGTCATGGCAGTATGCAAGCAAGTGCCTCCTTATTTCAAGCCAATAGAAAAATGGCTCCTCCTAATGGATTTCTGACATTTGGGTCCCATGCCATTGTCAATGTAGTCAATAAACGAGAGAATTGCACAACGAGCGGCTGACACCAGGGACCCAGCAGCTGGCCCAGTTATTTTTGTTTTGGGTTAATTTGATAAATGCCACTCCAAATCTGGTGATTCCAAGAAATGCCACTACAATTTCCAAACTTTGAAAAATGCCATTTCATGCCATTTGCAGTGGCATTTTTCGAAGTCTAGAGTGGCGTTTTTCAAAGTTTGCAAAAATTGCAGTGGCGTTTTTTAAAGTGTGCAAAAATTGCAGTGGCATTTTTATGAATGGCTATAATTGGAGTGGCATTTATCTAATTTGTTTTTGAGACGGAAGCATGGTGTCAACTGGGCTGTGCGGGGCACTCTGGCCTGTCTAGACAACCTTTTCTTTGATGTTTACCACATACCAGCCCAATAGTTTATTTCTTTCTTTCTGAAAATGGCTAGCCTAGTTTTTTTGTGATTTGTCAAGTAAGTCGCTTTGCCAGGCCTGTTGGGCTGCAAATCTTTCAAGACGAGGAGAGCTTCATTCGGCTGGCCGAGAAAATGGCCTATCAGCAATGAGAAATGGGTTGTACATTTTCAAAACACATCAAACCGACAATTAGTTTCAAATTTCTTTTTTTTCATTTCGATATTTTAAATTGCATTGATTTTTATGTGTGGACAATTTGTTGGATTTTATATTGATATACATTTATTTCTAAAATCAGTTTGAATGTGACTCAAAATTTCGGGATTAAAAACAGTTCAGACCGCACCGAAATATGCAAAATTTCGTATAATTTTTTAACCATGGCCACAATATAGGCTGTAATGCTAACAAAAAGAATATGGGCTCCAAAAAACCCTTAAGAATTAGCAAAAGCGATGTAAATTATTAGAAATAATGGTAGATGGGCTATATGATGTTTTCCACATATTTGAGGCTTTCCTAAAAAAAGGTTGACGCACAAGCAGTGACTGTTGGATGTCCATCCAACGGCCGTCGTGCTTCTTCAATCTCTGCTCTTCCTGCTCCAGCCGCTCAAACAAGAGCCGGCGGGACTGCCTGCTCCCTCCTCCCAGGGCCGGCTATTCTGCCACGCAGGCCTCACCGCCCCATCGTACTTCCATCGCTGATCTAGCCATCCCTCTACTCACCTACACCTATTGTTATTCTCCGGTGACGACAAACGAACCAGTAAACCCTCATACTCCCCTCCGTGTGGGAAACAACTGCCGAGTCTTCCCTGGCTCCGTGTCATTCCCTTCGCCTCGTCGTCGTCCACCGCCCTGGTGCTCTCGGTGCCGGCATGGTCAACATGGTCAGCGACCGACATGCATCTGCAGTGGGCTATACGTGGAGAGGCTGACAACTGGGTCCACGGCCGCACGCAAGGAAATGCCTCCTTATTACGCGCAAAATAATGATTCCTCCACCTCAGATTTGGGACCCACCGTAAGGACCTCTGTATTTTGTGAAAAAAACGTTCCCGCCGCTGACAGCTTGGACCCACCAGCTATATCTTCGCACGCAAGGAACCACTGCCGTATCTTCCCTGGCTCCGCGTCGTCCCCTTCCTAGGCCTCGCCGTTGTCCACCGCCCTGGTGCTCTGGGCATGGCGTGGTCAACATAGTCAAGGAACGACTTCCATTGGAAGAGTACTGTATGTGGAGAGGCTGACAGCTGGGTCCATGGCCGCAGCAAGGAAGTGCCTCCTTATTACGCGGAAAATAATGATTCCTCCAACTGACAGTAGTGACCCACCGGACGGGCCACCGTATTTCACGAAAAAAACATTTCCCTCCTGACTGCTAGGACCCACTAGCTACATCTTCGCATGCAAGGAAGTGCATCCATATTACAGGTAAAAAAATGATTCACCCCCTGACTGCTGGGACCCACCAGCTACATCTTCGCACACAAGGAAGTGCCTAACAGTCGGGACCCACCTGGTCGAAGCGTACGTAGCATTGTCATTCTGGTCGCGAATGTGTACGTACATACTGGTCGATGTAGAGGCGCACACATGTCGTAGTAGAGGCGCGCACGTAGCATGTAATGTATGTACATCAGCCAGGGTGCAAGAAAGAAAATACGGCCACGTACATACATACGGGTGGGGTCTCGAATGCCTACTCGCGCATACGTACGGCCAGGGCTCGTGTACATGACTGGGTCGGAACGGAGAAGCTGCGCCGTCGTCATGATCATGGGGAGGCAACCGGTTGGGTTGGAACGGAATGCGTAGTCGTGTTCATCGGGAGCCAACCGGCTTGGACGGAACAACCAATGGAAACAAGGCCTAGCGTACCGCAGAACGGAGGAAACAGCCTTGTGTTCGACCGGCCACGGTCAAAACGGAATCATGTTCATCAGGAGGGGTCTGGCGTACCGCAAAACGGAGGAAACGGACCTCCTATGGTCGAAAACGGGTCCTGTTGATCGGGAGGGATGTGGCGTACCGCAAAACAGAGGAAACGGACTTGTGTTGGAGCGCTACAGTCGAAACAGGGGTCCTGTTCATCGGGAGGGGTGTGGCGCACCGCAAAATGGGACTGCACGGTATATTGTTCATCTCCATCATCGACTGCCTCCACGGGCTACTGTTCATCCACCCTCGACTGCCTCCACGGGCTACTGTTCATCCACCCTCGACTGCCTCCACGGGCTCCTGTTCATCCACCGTCGACCTCCTCCAGCCTCCACCTGCGGTTGTTCATCCACGGGCTTCTGTTCATCCAGCCTCCACCGCTCCTCCACCGGCTACTGTTCAGCCAGCCCTCTCCACGGGGTCCTGTTCAACCACCCGTCCACGGGCTACTGTTCATCCAGCCCTCCACCGGCTACTGTTCAACCAGCCCTCCACCGGCTACTGTTCAACCAGCCCTCCACGGGGTCCTGTTCATCCAGCCCTCCACGGGGTCGTGTTCATCCATCAGCTCGATCGATCGGGGTACTGTTCATCCAGCGGCAACGGCCTCTACTACCATGGGGTCCTGTTCATCCAACCCCCACCAGGAACTGTTCATCCAAACCCCCCAACAACGCTCATTGTTCATCCAGAGGCAGCATCGATCGGCTTTAGTTAGCAGTAGTAGCAAAGGAATCACTCGGGTTCAGTAACGAGTAGCCTGCAGTGCAATCGCTCGGGTTCAGTTAGAGCCCAATGCCTCGCTAGGGTTCAATTAGAGCCCAACACCTCGCACACACGCGCGTACGTACGAGAGAAACGTGCATCGCTCGGCCCCCGACCACCCACCGTAACCGGGAACTCCCCGATATTTTCCTCGCCCTCGCTTCTACCATGATTTTTTCCGTCACGGACGGCCCAAAGAATGTCATGCAGCTGCGTCTCCGGCCCACCAAGGACGAAAAGCCCATTTTCTGTCATAGAAGTAGGACCCTCATGTCTACTACACAACATTATTCTTGTAGACGTTGTTGGGCCTCCAAGTGCAGAGGTTTGTAGGACAGTAGCAAATTTCCCTCAAGTGGATGACCTAAGGTTTATCAATCCGTGGGAGGCACAGGATGAAGATGGTCTCTCTCAAGAAACCCTGCAACCAAATAACAAAGAGTCTCTTGTGTCCCCAACACACCCAATACAATGGTAAATTGTATAGGTGCACTAGCTCGGCAAAGAAATGGTGATACAAGTGCAATATGGATAGTAGATAATGGTTTTTGAAATCTGAAAATATAAAAACAGCAAGGTAACTAGTGGTAAAAGTGAGCATAAACGGTATTGCAATGCTAGGAAACAAGGCCTAGGGTTCATACTTTCACTAGTGCAAGTCCTCTCAACAATAATAACATAATTGGATCATATAACTATCCCTCAACATGCAACAAAGAGTCACTCCAAAGTCACTAATAGCGGAGAACAAATGAAGAGATTATTGTAGGGTACGAAACCACCTAAAAGTTATCCTTTCTGATCGATCTATTCAAGATTCCATAGTAAAATAACATGAAGCTATTCTTTCCGTTTAATCTATCATAGAGTTCGTACTAGAATAACACCTTAAGACACAAATCAACCAAAACCCTAATGTCACCTAGATACTCCAATGTCACCTCAAGTATACGTGGGTATGATTATACGATATGCATCACACAATCTCAGATTCATCTATTCAACCAACACAAAGAACTTCAAAGAGTGCCCCAAAGTTTCAACCGGAGAGTCAAGACGAAAACGTGTGCCAACCCCTATGCATAAGTTCACGAGGTCACGGAACCCACAAGTTGATCACCAAAACATACATCAAGTGGATCACATGATATCCCATTGTCACCACAGATAAGCACGTGCAAGACATACATCAAGTGTTCTCAAATCCTTAAAGACTCAATCTGATAAGATAACTTCAAAGGGAAAACTCAATCCATTACAAGAGAGTAGAGGGGGACAAACATCAGAAGATCCAACTATAATAGCAAAGCTCATGATACATGAAGATCGTACCACCTCAAGAACATGAGAGAGAGATAGGGATCAAACACATAGCTACTGGTACATACCCTCAGCCCCGAGGGAGAACTACTCCCTCCTCGTCATGGAGAGCACCGGGATGATGAAGATGGCCACCGGAGAGGGATTCCCCCCTCCGGCAGGGTGCCAGAACGGGTCTAGATTGGTTTTCGGTGGCTACGGAGGATTCTGGCGGCAGAACTCCCAATCTATTGTGCTCCCTAAAGTTTTTAGGGTGTATGGATATATATATATATAGGAAGAAGAGGTACGTCGGTGGATCTCCGGGCTGTCCACGAGGCAGGGGGGCGCGCCCCCACCCTCATGGGCAGCCCGAGACTCTTCTGGTCCATCTTTGATACTCCGTGGGCTTCTTTTGGTCCAAAAATAAGTTCCGTGAAGTTTCGGGTCAATTGGACTCCATTTGATTTTCCTTTTCTGCGATACTCTAAAACAAGGAAAAAATTGAAACTGGCACTGGGCTCTAGGTTAATAAGTTAGTCCCAAAAATCATATAAAACAGCATATAAATGCATATAAAACATCCAAGGTTGATAATATAATAGCATGGAACAATCAAAAATTATAGATACGTTGGAGACGTATCAAGCATCCCCAAGATTAATTCATGCTCATCCTCGAGTAGGTAAATGATAAAAACAGAATTTTTGATGTGGAATGCTTATCCATGTAATCTTCTTTATTGTGGCAAGAATATTTAGATCCATAAGATTCAAGACAAAAGTTTAATATTGACATAAAAACAATAATACTTCAAGCATAGTAACAAAGCAATCATGTCTTCTCAAAATAACAAGGCCAAAGAAATCTATCCCTACAAAATCATATAGTCTGGCTATGCTCTATATTCACCACACAAAGCATTTAAATCATGCACAACCCCGATGACAAGCCAAGCAATTGTTTCATACTTTTGATGTTCTCAAACTTTTTCAATCTTCACGCAATACATGAGCGTGAGCCATGGACATAGCACTATAGGTGGAATAGAATGGTGGTTGTGGAGAAGACAAAAAGGAGAAGATAGTCTCACATCAACTAGGCGTAGCAACGGGCTATGGAGATGCCCATCAATAGATATCAATGTGAGTGAGTAGGGATTGCCATGCAATGGATGCACTAGAGCTATAAGTGTATGAAAGCTCAAAAAGAAACTAAGTGGGTGTGCATCCAACTTGCTTGCTCACGAAGACCTAGGGCATTTTGAGGAAGCCCATCATTGGAATATACAAGCCAAGTTCTATAATGAAAGATTCCCACTAGTATATGAAAGTGACAACATAGGAGACTCTCTATCATGAAGATCATGGTGCTACTTTGAAGCACAAGTGTGGTAAAAGGATAGTAGCATTGCCCCTTCTCTCTTTTTCTCTCATTTTTTGTTTTTTTTGTTTTTTGGGCCTTCTCCCCTTTTTTGGCCTCTTTTGTCTCTATTTTTTTCGTACGGAGTCTCATCCCGACTTGTGGGGGAATCATAGTCTCCATCATCCTTTCCTCACCAGGACAATGCTCTAATAATGATGATCATCACACTTTTATTTACTTACAACTCAAGAATTACAACTCAATACTTAGAACAAGATATGACTCTATATGATTGCCTCCGGCGGTGTACCGGGATGTGCAATGACTCATGAGTGACATGTATGAAAGAATTACGAACGGTGGCTTTGCCATAAATACGATGTCAACTACATGATCGTGCATAGCAATATGACAATGATGAAGCGTGTCATAATAATGGAACGGTTGAAAGTTGCATGGCAATATATCTCGGAATGGCTATGAACATGCCATAATAGGTAGGTGGTGGCTGTTTTGAGGAAGGTATATGGTGGTTTATGGTACCGGCGAAAGTTGCATGGTACTAGAGATGCTAGCAATGGTGGAAGGGTGAGAGTGTGTATAATCCATGGACTCATCATTAGTCATAAATAACTCACATGCTTATTGCAAAAATCTATTAGTTATCGAAACAAAGTACTACGTGCATGCTCCTAGGGGGATAGATTGGTAGGAAAAGACCATCGCTCGTCCCCGACCGCCACTCATAAGGAAGACAATCAATAAATGAATCATGCTCCAACTTCATCACATAACGGTTGACCATACGTGCATGCTACAGGAATCACAAACTTTAACACAAGTATCTCTCAAATTCACAACTACTCAACTAGCATGATTCTAATATCACCATCTTCATATCTCAAAACAATCATCAAGTATCAAACTTCTCATAGTATTCAATGCACTTTATATGAAAGTCTTTATTATATCCCTCTTGGATGCCCATCATATTAGGACTAAATTCATAACCTAAGCAAATTACCATGCTGTTTAGGACTCTCAAAATAATATAAGTGATGCATGAGAGTTCATCTATTTCTATAAAATAAAACCACCACCGTGCTCTAAAAAGATGTAAGTGAAGCACTAGAGCAACAACAAACTACTCCGAAAGATATAAGTGAAGATCAATGAGTAGTCGAATAATTATGAAACTATATGAAGACTCTCTAACATTTAAGAATTTCAGATCTTGGTATTTTATTCAAACAACAAGCAAAACAAAAGAAAATAAAATGACGCTCCAAGCAAAACACATATCATGTGGTGAATAAAAATATAGCTCCAAGTAAAGTTACCGATGAACGAAGACGAAAGAGGGGATGCCTTCCGGGGCATCCCCAAGCTTAGGATTTTTGGTGTCCTTGTATTTTACCTTGGGATTCCTTGGGCATCCCGAAGCTTAGGCTTTTTCCACTCCTTATTCCATAGTCAATCGAATCTTCACCCAAAACTTGAAAACTTCACAACACAAAACTTAACAGAAAACTCGTAAGCTCCGTTAGTATAAGAAAATAAATCACCACTTAGGTACTGTTTTGAACTCATTCTAAATTCATATTGGTGTAATATCTATTGTATTCCAACTTATTTATGGTTCATACCCTCCGATACTACTCATAGATTCATCAAAATAAGCAAACAACAGATAGAAACAGAATGTGTCAAAAACAGAACAGTCTGTAGTAATCTGTAGGTTTTGAATACTTCACTAACTCCAAAAATCCTGAGAAATTAGGAAGTCCTAGGAAATTTTTTTATTAATCTACTTCAAGTGGAATTGGTATTTTATCGCTCTCTAGTAAGAAATGAAAATTATTCTCGTGAGAGCATACTTTCTGTTTTTTTACAGCAAGATCAAATAACAATCACCCAAGAAGGTCCTAAAGGCTTTACTTGGCACAAACACTAATTAAAATATAAAACCACATCCAAAAAGAGGCTAGATGAATTATTTATTACTAAACATGAACAAAAATCAAGGAACTAAAAATAAAATTGGGTTGCCTCCCAACAAGCGCTATCATTTAACGCCCCTAGCTAGGCATGATGATTTCAATGATGCTCACATAAAGGATAAGAATTGAAACATAAAGAGAGCATCATGAAGAATATGACTAGAACATTTAAGTCTAACCCTCTTCCTATGCATAGGGATTTTGTGAGCAAACAACTTATGGGAACAATAATCAACTAGCATAGGAGGGCAAAACAAGCATAACTTCAAAACTTTAAGCACATAGAGAGGAAACTTGATATTATTGCGATTCCTACAAGCATATGTTCCTCCCTCATAATAATTTTCAGTAGCATAACGAATAAATTCAACAATATAACCATCACATAAAGCATTCTTTTCATGATCTACCAGCATAGAAATTTTATTACTCTCCACATAAGGAAAATT
The DNA here is from genome assembly GCF_003073215.2 of Triticum urartu. Taxonomy (NCBI): domain Eukaryota; kingdom Viridiplantae; phylum Streptophyta; class Magnoliopsida; order Poales; family Poaceae; genus Triticum; species Triticum urartu. The sequence goes on along the minus strand of NC_053022.1, from coordinate 391,970,732 downwards.
CTTCTCATTCGGAATAGTGGGAGTATCATAAGAAACTCGAATACTATAAATTGTTTCCATATTAAAAGAGTAAAGTTCAGAAAAGGGTAATCACAATCATGAATTTTTTTTATAAATATAATCATCACTACTTTTTATAGCATAAGTATCATCACAATAATCATCATAGGTAGCAACTTTGTTCTCATCATAATCGATTGAAACCTCTTCCAAGATAGTGGAATCATTACTAAATAAAGTCATGACCTCTCCAAATACACTTTCTTAATTATCATAATAAGATTCAACATCCTCCAAAATAGTGGGATCATTACTTCCTAAAGTTGACACTCTTCCAAACCCACTTTCATAAATATCATCATAAGTAGGAGGCATGCTATCATCATTATAAATTTGCATATCAAAACTTGGGAGACTAAAAATATCATCTTCATTAAACGTAGCATCCCCAAGCTTGGTAAAAACATTAATTGCAGCAAATATATTCTCAAAAACATCATATTAATCAAACATAGCATCCTCAAGCTTGGGCCTTTTCATATCATAAGCATAATCACTCTCATCATTAATAGTATGGACAGCACCAATAGTATAGCAATTATCATCATCACAAGGAGTAATAGGAGTGCCGGGGTGCTAATCCACAGGCACCTATGGGACCGGGTCCCTTTCGGTTCGGCGGGGGCAGAGGTCACGCAAAGAGCAGATCGAGGCGAAGCACGCGAGCGATTTACCCAGGTTCGGGCCGCACGGATGCGTAAAACCCTACTCCTGCTTTGTGGTTTTGTATTGATTTCTAGCTCGGGAGCGCGGAGTGCTACAGTACACACCAGCGGCTAGCAAGACCGAGCGTGAGTATTCGAACTGGCTCTCCTCCCCCTCTCCGTTGCACACGGGCCTCCTTTTATATGCTCAAGGGGCTACCGACAGGTGGCAACGGAGGTAAAGGGCAAAAATGGAAAGGTGCTGTGGTAGGCACAGCTACCTGCTACAGTGTTTCATACCTAACCCTGACGGCAGGGGACAAGGGCATTAATTGCCCGTCTGTGTCGCCTAAACAGTGCGGAAAGGGACCGCTAGGGACGCCACCGTTTGCCACGATGGTTATCTTGTCAGCGCCTGCTTGCCACCGCGCACCCCTAGCTGCACAGCCTCCTGCCACGTGTGCTTGGGAGGGTCCTAGAGCGACACGTTGGCGGGTGTGCTGGTGCGCGGGCACGAAGTGGGGGTTTCCCGCGGCAAGCTCCTTGCCGCGGTCGTCGTCTTGTCGTGTTCGGGAGCTTGTCGCTCACCGGGACGTGTGGCGCGTCGCGGCAAGTTTCTTGAAACGCCTTGAGTGGCCTTCCTGGCAAGCTCCCCTTGCCGGGGTCTTGTCTTCTTGACTTGGACACTTTGTTGTTGAATGGCCCCAAAGGAACCACGGAGGATCTTGGCGGTCACCCGGCAAGCCTTGCCGCGGGATGCTGCGACTGCCCGTGCACAAGTTCGGGATACTAGGGTACCCCTACTCTAGTACACTGACAGGAGCCCCCGGGCCTGGGCCAGACACGCTGCCGAGCGCTGTTGGGCCAGGCCCAAAACAGTGCACGGGCACGCGCGGCCCAGGTGACGCCGTATATTAGTCCGTATCCACTGCGCCCTCCCCGAATGGCACGCGTTGAATGCGGCATCGTGGGCGAGATCGTGGGTGGTTATTTTATTCGGAAATGCGGAACGTCCGCCCCCTCCCCCTTTATAAGCAGAGGAAATTGTGGCAGTTCGCACATTCGCCCATTGCCGTTTCTGATCTCAGAAACCTCTGCCGCTCCCTCGCCTTCCCAGAGCAGAGAGAGAGAGAGAGCAGCGCCCCGCCCCCCATTGTCGCCAGCATCACCAACGCCGTCGGCCTCCTCCACTGCTTCCGCCATGGCTTCGAAAGCCGACAAGGGGAAGGCCGTGAAGTCGACCGAGGCGCAGCGGCTCGCGGCGCTGCGGAAGGAGCGGGCAGTTTCCCCCCCCCCCCAAGCTTGCCGCGAAGGAGCTGAGGGAGAAGTACTACCTCTTCTGGTCGGCGGAGACGCGTGCGCATCCGCGCACAAAGGTACTCCCCGCCATTGCTTGGAAGGAAGCTCCGAACGGATACCCCTTTTTTGCTCTGTTCTTCTACTGCGGGCTCTGTCCGCCCTTCTCAGATTTCTTCTGCGACATCATGAACACCTATGGATTCCATCTCCTTGACTTCACCCCCAACGCCGTCCTGACAATGGCAGTTTTCGCACACCTCTGCGAAAACTTTGTCGGAGTCCTTCCCAACGTAGCCCTCTTCCGCCACTTCTTCATACCCCGAGTAGAGAGAGGAGAGCCTCTATCTGGTGGGATTGCCTGGATCTCAAGGGCCGGCAAGAAGGAGAACTATCTGGAGGGAGAGTTCCGCGGCAAGTGGGAGGAGTGTTGAGCGGATTGGTGCTGGATTGACGAAGAGGATCCGCAGCCATTCACCACCCGGCGCAAAACCGCAGTAGCACGTGGCAGCGATTGGAGCGACATGGCCCCGGAAGATGACAGGCTGAGAATTGTCGTCACCAGGATCCTGCACCTCAGGCTTGCCGGGCTTACTGTTGGCGCTGTTGGCGCAGACTTCCTTCGCCGCCGCATCGCCCCCCTGCAGGAACGGGGGAGGCCCACTTGGGAGTTCAAGAACGCGGCAGACATCATGAGGCTGCGGCCAGGCCTCAATTACAACTTCACAGTCCTGGAGCTCAATGCGATGCTGCAGGAGCTGTTCAAATATGACCCCGAGCATCCCGAGGTGTTCAGGTTGCCGGGGGGCGTCGTGCCTTTGTGCAACAATTCCGCGCTCGACCGCATCTGTGCAATGATGCCGGAGTGCGACTGCACGGGATTGTGCCAACTTGGCAGGAGCCTGCAGATGAGGTCGTGCAGCAATTCTTCGACGACTTGGTGGAAGTGCCAATCCGCCTCGACAAGAAGGACGGCCTCACCCGCGACACCACGGATGCGGAGATGGCGCTTATCGCCACTAGGCTGGAGGAGGCAGCGGCAGCCGCAGCCGCGGGCGAGTTCGGGTTCACTGCGGAGGAGGCCGATGCAGCAGAAGCGGCAAGCCGTGCCGAGCGAGGGGAGCCTGCCGGCAAGAAGGGGCTTGCCGGGCAAGACACCGAGCCGAGCGAGCCCGCCAAGGACACGAGCGGCTCGTTGCAAATCGACTCTTCTTCCACCTCGTCTTCAGACGGTCCACCAGAAGCAGAGCCTCCATCCCCACCAAGAAGGCGCCTCCGCAAGGTTGGTGATGTGGCGGAGCGGCAAGCGGGCCAACAGTCGCCACGCCGCGTGACACGCTCGACCACGGCAAACACCGTGGCCGCGGGAGCGCCTCATGCTACGACGGCAACTGGAGCGGAGTCTAGCCGGACCACCGCTTCAGTCCCTGCTGCTACTCATGCCGTGCCAACAGCCGGAGCGGGGTCGTCTCAGACCGCCGCCACTGCTCCCACCAAGCGGCCAAGGGAAGCTTCTCCTCCGCCTCCTCGCGCCGGGTGCGCGCCGGGCTTCGACTTCTCCGCGTTAAGCTCCGACGAGGAACAAGAAGAAGAGTAAGCTTCTCTTGTTGTACTCGCATTTCTTCAACTCTTACTGTTGGTCTTGTTTCTCACTTGCTTTTCCCTGAATCTGTTCCCCTTTAGGACTCTGGCCCAGAGAGCGGCAAAGAGAGCTAAGGCCCCGGTGGTCATCATCGAGGACGAGCCCACTGCGACAACAGGTGGCGCGCCCGAGACAACCTTGCCGGAGCCGGCGACTTTCCTCCATGGCAGCCCCCAGCGTAAGTGTGTGAATTATTTTCCGCGGCGAGGCGCGCATGGGTACTTGTCTTTGCTGATATCTGCTTGTTGACTTGTGTAGGAGCCGAGCAGCCCCACCAAGAGCCAAGGGAGAATCCCCCGACAAGGGAGAATCCTCCGGCAAGGGAAGGCTTCCCGGTGAGGGAGAAGTCTCCGGCAAGGGAGGGTTCTCCGGTGAGGGACAGTGCCAGCGGCCCCCCAACCACGGAGACCACAACTGCAGAGCCTGGTGCAGGTACTCCCCTTGCTTCAAAACTTCTCTTGGATCCTTCTTTTCTTGATCTTTATGAGTTTCTGCTGGATTCTGTTTGACTCTTCTCCCCTTTTCCGGCCGTCAGATCCATCCGCTGCGGAGCAGATGGAGACAGAGGTTGCCGCCGACGAAGCTGCCGGTGCTGGAGACGCCACCGGCGTAGAGGCTGCCAAGGCTGACGCCGCAGCAACTGGCGAGGGATCTGGCGATCGTACTGACGGCCCAGAGGCCGCAGGAGCGCCGGGCGCTACGCCGACCGCCGACCCATCCGCCGAAGTTGCAGCGCCAAGTTCCAAGGATCCCCAGCCGGGCATTTATTTGAAGGCCGGCGACGACGTCTTCATTAATCTTCCCTGGGCATCAAGCTCCAGAATGCCGGTCGAGGGGGAGGTCTTCGACGGAGAAGTTCTCGCCTCCGCGGGGCTGAAGCTGGTCGACGCGCCAAGCAGCAGCAACGAGCCCGAAGAAGAGCGATTGCTGCGCAGGTGGATGTCGCTGTACCGCGCGCGACAAGCCAAGCTGGAGTCCCGTGAGGCGCTTGTCACAAAGGCGGGAGCAGACATTGAAAAGCGCGCGGAAGAGCTCGGGGATTTCCACCGGGAAGCCCTCCGATCCCTGGCGGAGGAGCAGGAGCAGCTCGCTGAAGCGCGGAAGGTCTTCCTCCTCGAGAAGGCTGAAGCCGAAGAGCGCCAGCGACTTGCTGCTGTGAAGCTAGCTGCGGAAGAGGGCGAGCTGGCGCAGCGGAAGGTCAATCTCGACGCCCACGAGGAGGAGCTTGCCTCACGCGAGGAGAAGCTTGGCGGAGCCCTCAAGCGAGCGGAGGACACCGCCGCCGCCGCCGAGACCGCCAAGGAGGAGTTAAAGACGAAGGTGGCGTGGCTGGAGGCCAATCTCTCCGAGAAGGGCAAGGAGCTCAGCGTCGCCAAGGCCTCCAACGTGGATCTTGAGTTGAAGCTAACCACTTTGATAAAGACACTGGACAGCGCCAAGAAGCGGGAGGCGGCCTTGAAGGAGGAAATCAAGGCCGACAAGGCGCTGCTGGAGAGCGCTGCCACCACCCAGAACACCTTCAGGGAGACTGTGACGCTCTGGACGGAGAGTCTGGTGAACGCCGCCACAGATATCGACAAGGAGCTGGCGCAGCTGGGGATGGGAGATCTTGGGTATCCCTCCGACGACAACCTCCAGCCCAGCGCTAAGCTCGTCCTGTTCTTCAAGGGCGTGGCGACGGCCCTTCAGCGACTCCGAGAGAGGATCCCCAAGCAACTAGCTGACGAGTCGCGCGAGATCTGCGCAGGAGCCCTCGAGAAAGTGTTGATGAAGGTGGCCTTCCGTAATCCGGGCCTCCGCCTCACCAACATCCTCAGGTCCTTGCCGCCAGAAGCTGATCTGGAGGAGCTCAAGGCCCTTGTCACACCCATTGTGGACAAGGTGAGCGGGATCAAGCGGGTCGAAGGCGATCGCGTATATTAGGCCGCCCATTTCTTCTTTTCTTGCCGCTGCCCATCATGCCACGAAAACAATCTGTTAGAGCTGCGACAAGCTATCTTTGTAATGTAACTTGATTTTGGGTAGCCATTGCAATGTTATTCCCTTTACTTGACTCCTCCCTTTGTATGTCTTTGCCCTACGCTTTTAGGGAACTTGTCGGTGCAGGCACCCGAGCCGCGAGCGCTGAGTGCGGGACGTCAGCAGCCTGCTGGCGGTGCCGCTACCGACAAGAAACCTTGTCGCAACTAGTTGTGGCTCGCTTAAATTGCTGAGCGGACTCGAAACAAAGTAAGGGCGCTAGCGGCTCACTTAAGTTGTTGAGCGGACTCGAAACAAAGTAAGGGCGCTGGCAGCTCACTTAAGTTGTTGAACCGACTCGGAGCAAAGTAAGGGCGCAACTAGCTATGAGTTGGTTCCTCCGCGCACAAGTTTCCCATACAAAGCGTGGTCGTTCAAGGGAGATAACTTAAAATTTAAAAAATTTGATTGCTCAAACTTTGGCAACTTAGCTTTTCTGTTGTTTGCTTCTCGGCGAGGCGAAACTTTCTTGAACGACGCCTGGCCCATACCATCCATCGCAAAATTTGATTGCTCAAACTTTGGCAACTTAGCTTTTCTGTTGTTTGCTTCTCAGCAAGGCGAAACTTTCTTGAACGACGCCTGGCCCATACCATCCATCGCCTTCTCCTTTCCCCCCGGCAAACTTGTGGGCGAGGGGAACCTTACTTTCAAAAGGAAGAAGAGACAATACATATATGGAGCTTTATAGCTCGTTATTGCTTACCGTGGAGTAAGTGCTGCACAAAGTGTCAGATCATATATGCCAAAGAATAGAAAGCATAAAATTGACAAAATGTGCGGAGCACATGAGGTTTACTTATGCATGGGATCTGCGCCCGGCTTTGTACAAAGGATCACATGCAACAGCGGCAAGACTTGTACAAAAAGTGGTTGCCGGAACAGGTTCCGACAACCGCGCCTTACGGGTAAAACTTATGAAGATCCTCAATGTTCCAGGAGTTGCTCACCGGAATGCCATCTTCGGTCTCAAGGCGGACAGCGCCAGGCCTAGTGACTCGTTTCACCCGGTAAGGGTCTGTGCCGCTACCGGCAAGAAACCTTGTCGCAACTAGTTGCAGCTCACTTAAATTGCTGAGCGAACTCGAAACAAAGTAAGGGCGCTAGCGGCTCACTTAAGTTGCTGAGCGGACTCGAAGCAAAGTAAGGGCGCTAGCAGCTCACTTAAGTTACTGAGCGGACTCGAAGCAAAGTAAGGGCGCTAGCGGCTCACTTAAGTTGTTGAGCGGACTCGAAACAAAGTAAGGGCGCAACTAGCTATGAGTTCCCTTTCTCCATGGCGAATGAGAGAAAGGGGAGCAGAAGAGGTGCTAGCGGAAAGCCGCGGGAAACCCCTACCAAGCCGCGGGAAAGCCCTACCTGGCACGCCAGAGATGCCGGGGTGCTGATCCACGGGCACCTATGGGACCGGGGGACCGGGTCCCTTTCGGTTCGGCGGGGGCGTAGGTCGCGCAAAGAGCAGATCGAGGCGAAGCACGCGAGCGATTTACCCAGGTTCGGGCCGCACGGATGCGTAAAACCCCTACTCCTGCTTTGTGGTTTTGTATTGATTTCTAGCTCGGGAGCGCGAAGTGCTACAGTACACACCAGCGGCTAGCAAGACCGAGCGTGAGTGTTTGAACTAGCTCTCCTCCCCCTCTCCGTTGCACATGGACCTCCTTTTATATGCTCAAGGGGCTACCGACAGGTGGCAACGGAGGTAAAGGGAAAAAATGGAAAGGTGCTGTGGTAGGCACAGCTACCTACTACAGTGTTTCATACCTAACCCTGACGGCAGGGGACAAGGGCATTAATTGCCCGTCTGTGTCGCCTAAACAGTGCGGAAAGGGACCGCTAGGGACGCCACCGTTTGCCACGATGGTTATCTTGTCAGCGCCTGCTTGCCACCGCGCACCCCTAGCTGCACGGCCTCCTGCCACGTGTGCTTGGGAGGGTCCTAGAGCGACACGTTGGCGGGTGTGCTGGTGCGCGGGCACGAAGTGGGGGTTTCCCGCGGCAAGCTCCTTGCCGCGGTTGTCGTCTTGTCGTGTTCGGGAGCTTGTCGCTCACCGGGCCTTGCCGGGACGCGTGGCGCATCGCGGCAAGTTTCTTGAAACGCCTTGAGTGGCCTTCCCGGCAAGCTCCCCTTGCCGGGGTCTTGTCTTCTTGACTTGGACACTTTGTTGTTGAATGGCCCCAAAGGAACCACGGAGGATCTTGGCGGTCACCCGGCAAGCCTTGCCGCGGGATGCTGCGACTGCCCGTGCACAAGTTCGGGATACTAGGGTACCCCTACTCTAGTACACCGACAAGGAGCAACATCATTTGGGAGGGATACCTTTTTACCTTTGCTTCTCCGTCTTTTCTTTTTCTTCTTCACATCATGTGTGGGTTTAATCCTCCTTTGGGAACTCCTTATTAATGAGATTGGTTGAATAGGAGGCTCTCCTCGTTACCTGATTCATCATAAGAAATAATAGGAGGATATTGGGAAGTATCTTCCCTTTCATTAGTATTCTCTTCATCCTCTATTTGTTTTCTTTTCTTTATGTAATTGGCAATATAAGGATTTTCAATGCAATTCACCGCACAATACATATAAATTTCCTCTAGATCAAAATTAAGAACTGATACGTCTCTAATGTATCTATAATTTTTGATTGCTCCATGCTCCATTATCTACTGTTTTGGACATTATTGGGATTTATTATCCACTTTTATATTATTTTGGGACTAACCTATTAACTGGAGGCCCAGCCCAGAATTACTGTTTTTTGCCTGTTTTAGGGTTTCGAAGAAAAGGAATATCAAACGGGGTCCAAACGGAATGAAACCTTTGGGAATGTGATTTTCTCAACGAACAAGTCCCAGGAGACTTGGACCCTATGTCAAGACACAAAAGAGGAGGTCACGAGCCAAAACCCTAATTCCACCGCCGCAACTTTTTGTGTCCACAAGATCCCATCTTTGGGCCTGTTCCGGAGCTCCACCGAAGGGGGCATCGATCACAGAGGGCTTCTACATCATCACCATAGCCCCTCCGATGAAGTGTGAGTAGTTCACCTCAGACCTACGGGTCCATAGTTAGTAGGTAGATGGCTTCTTCTCTCTTTTTGGATCTCAATACAATGTTCTCCCCCTCTCTTGTGGAGAACTATTCGATGTAATCTTCTTTTTGCGGTGTGTTTGTTGAGACCAATGAATTGTGGGTTTATGATCAAGTCTATCTATGAACAATATTTGAATCTTCTCTGAATTCTTTTATGTATGATTGGTTACCTTTGCAAGTCTCTTCGAATTATCAGTTTGGTTTGGCCTACTAGATTGATCTTTCTTGCAATGGGAGAAGTGCTTAGCTTTGGGTTCAATCTTGCGGTGTCCTTTCCCAGTGACAGTAGGGGCAGAAAGGCACGTATTGTATTGTTTCCATCGAGGATAACAAGATGGGGTTTTCATCATATTGCATGAGTTTATCCCTCTACATCATGTCATCCTGCTTAAGGCGTTACTCTGTTTTCATTAACTTAATACTCTAGATGCATGCTGGATAGCGGTCGATGAGTGGAGTAATAGTAATAGATGCAGGCAGGAGTCGGTCTACTTGTCTCGGACGTGATACCTATATACATGATCATGCCTAGATATTCTCATAACTATGCTCAATTCTGTCAATTGCTCAACAGTAATTTGTTCACCCACCGTAGAATACTTATGCTCTCGAGAGAAGCCACTAGTGAAACCGATGGCCCCCGGGTCTATCTTCATCATATTAATCTCCTACTACTTAGTTATTTCCTTTGCTTTTTACTTTGCTTTTATTTTACTTTGCATCTTTATCACAAAAATACCAAAAATATTATCTTATCATATCTATCAGATCTCACTCTCGTAAGTGGCCGTGTAGGGATTGACAATCCCTTATCGCATTGGTTGCGAGGATTTATTTGTTTTGTGCAGGTGCGAGGGACTCACTCGTAGCCTCCTACCGGATTGATACCTTGGTTCTCAAAAACTGAGGGAAATACTTACTCTACTTTGCTGCATCATCCCTTCCTCCTCGGGGAAAACCAACGCAGTGCTCAAGAGGTAGCAAGAAGGATTTCTGGCGCCGTTGCCGGGGAGGTCTACGCAAAAGTCAATATACCAAGTACCCATCACATACCCTTATCTCCCGCATTAGATTTTTTGCCATTTGCATCTCTTTTTCCTCTCCCCCACTTCACCCTTGTAGTTTTATTCGCCCTCTCTCTCTATCCTCCCCCTGTTTCCCGTTTGCCTCTTTTTACCCGCTTGCTTTTTGTTTGCTTGTGCGTTAGTTCGTTTGCTTGTCACGATGGCTCAAGATAACACTAAATTGTGTGATTTCACCAATACCAACAACAATGATTTTATTAGCACTCCGATTGCTCCTCTTACCGATGCCGAATCTTGTGAAATTAATACTGCTTTGCTGAATCTTGTCATGAAAGATCCGTTTTCCGGCCTTCCTAGTGAAGATGCCGCTACCCATCTAAATAGCTTCATTGATTTGTGTGATATGCAAAAGAATAAAGATGTGGATAATGATATTGTTAAATTGAAGCTATTTCCTTTTTCGCTTAGAGATCGTGCTAAAGCTTGGTTTTCGTCTTTGCCTAAAAATAGTATTGATTCATGGAACAAGTGCAAAGATGCTTTTATCTCTAAGTATTTTCCTCCCGCTAAGATCATCTCTCTTAGAAACGATATTATGAATTTTAAGCAACTTGATCATGAACATGTTGCACAAGCTTGGGAGAGAATGAAACTAATGATACATAATTGTCCTACTCATGGTTTAAATTTGTGGATGATTATACAAATTTTTTATGCCGGATTGAATTTTTCTTCTAGAAATCTTTTAGATTCGGCCACGGGAGGAACTTTTATGGAGATCACTTTAGGAGAAGCTACTAGACTCCTAGATAATATTATGGTTAATTATTCTCAATGGCATACTGAAAGATCTACTAATAAAAAGGTGCATGCGATAGAAGAAATTAATGTTTTGAGTGGAAAGATGGATGAACTTATGAAATTATTTGCTAGTAAGAGTGTTTCTTCTGATCCTAATGATATGCCCTTGTCTACTTTGATTGAGAATAATAATGAATCTATGGATGTGAATTTTGTTGGTATGAACAATTTTGGTAACAACGCATATAGAGGAAATTTCAATCCTAGGCCTTATCCTAGTAATCCCTCTAATAATTATGGTAATTCCTACAACAATTCTTATGGAAATTATAATAAGATTCCCTCTGATTTTGAATCTAATATTAAAGAATTTGTTACTTTGCAAAGGAATTTCAATGCTATGATTGAAGAAAAATTGCTTAAGATTGATGAGCTGGCTAGGAACGTTGATAGAATTTCTCTTGATGTTGATTCTTTGAAACTTAGATCTATTCCACCTAAGCATGATATCAATGAGTCTCTCAAATCCATGAGAATTTCCATTGATGAGTGCAAAGAAAGAAATGCTAGGATGTGTGCTAAGAAAGATGCCTTTATAAGAGCGTGTTCTTCTAGTTCCTATGAAAATAAAGATGAAGATCTAAAAGTTATTGATGTGTCCCCTATTAAATATTTGTTTTGCAATATGAATCTTGATAATGATGTCTCCCCTAGAAGACGTTCCAAGAATTCGCAATTTTTTGATCTTGATGCTAAAATTGATAAAAGTGGGATGGAAGAAATTAAAACCCTAGATGTTGCTAAACCCACTATTATGGATTTCAAGGAATTTAACTATGAAAATCGCTCTTTGATTGATTGTATTTCCTTGTTGCAATCCATGCTAAATTCCCCTCACGCTTATAGTTGATGCCTTGATGCAATCTTATGAAGAAAAACTTGAATTGGAAGTTTCTATCCCTAGAAAACTTTATGATGAGTGGGAACCAACTATTAAAATTAAAATTAAAGATCCTGAATCCTGTGCTTTATGTGATTTGGGTGCTAGTGTTTCCACGATTCGAAAGACTTTGTGTGATTTGTTAGGTTTCCGTGATTTTGATGATTGCTCTCTAAACTTGCACCTTGCGGATTCCACTATTAAGAAACCTATGGGAAGAATTAATGATGTTATTATTGTTGCAAATAGGAATTATGTGCCCGTAGATTTTATTGTTCTTGACATAGATTGCAATCCTTCATGTCCTATTATTCTTGGTAGACCTTTCCTTAGAACGATTGGTGCAATTATTGATATGAAGGAAGGAGATATTAGATTCCAATTTCTATTAAGGAAAGGCATGGAACACTTTCCTAGAAAGAAAATTAAATTACCTTATGAATCTATTGTGAGATCCACTTATGGATTGCCTACCAAAGATGGCAATACCTAGATCTATCCTTGCTTGTTATGCCTAGCTAGGGGCGCTAAACGATAGCGCTTGTTGGGAGGCAACCCAATTTTATTTTTATTCCTTGATTTTTGCTCCTGTTTAGTAATAAATAATTTATCTAGCCTCTGTTTTGGTTGTGTTTTTTGTGTTTAATTAGTGTTTGTGCCAAGTAGAACCGTTGGGAAGCCTTGGGGAAAGTCTTGTTACACTTGCTGTGAAAAATAGAAACTTTAGCGCTCACGAGAACTGCTGCCATTTTTCTTTGGAAAGTGATATTTAGTTAATTACTTTTGCAGATGATTAATAGATAAATTAATAACGTCCAGAAAGTTATTTTATAATTTTTGGGGCTCCAGATCTTGTGCTAGCTACAGATTGCTACAGATTGTTCTGTTTTTGACAGATTCTGTTTTTCGTGTGTTGTTTGCTTATTTTGTTGAATCTATGGCTAGTAAAATAGTTTATAAACCATAGATAAGTTGGAATATAGTAGGTTTAACACCTATATAAATAAATAATGAGTTCTTTACAATACCTTGAAGTGGTCTTTTGTTTTCTTTCGCTAACGGAGCTCACGAGATTTTCTACTTTGAGTTTTGTGTTGTGAAGTTTTCAAGATTTGGGTAAAGATTTGATGGATTATGGAACAAGGAGTGGAAAGAGCCTAAGCTTTGGGATGCCCATGGCACCCCCAAGATAATATAAGGACACCCAAAATCCAAAGCTTGGGGATTCCCCGGAAGGCATCCCCTCTTTCGTCTACTTCTATTAGTAGCTTTACTTGGAGCTATATTTTTATTCGCCACATGATATGTGTTTTGCTTGGAGCATCTTGTATGATTTGAGTCTTTACTTTTTAGTTTACCACAATCATCCTTGCTGTACACACCTTTTGAGAGAGCCATACATGATTTGGAATTTGTTAGAATACTCTATGTGCTTCGCTTATATCTTTTGAGTTATATATTTTTCCTCTAGTACTTCGCTTATATCTTTTGAGTTATATATTTTTCCTCTAGTACTTCAATCCTAGGCCTTATCCTAGTAATCCCTCTAATAATTATGGTGGTGGATTTGTTTTATAGAAACTATTTTTCTCTCATGCTTCACTTAGATTATTTTGAGAGTCTTAAATAGCATGGTAATTTGCTTAAAATCCTAATATGCTAGGTATTCAAGATTAGTAAAATTTTCTTATGAGTGTTTTGAATACTAAGAGAAGTTTGATGATTGTTTTGAGATATGGGGGTAATAATATCAAAGTCGTGCTAGTTGAGTAGTTGTGAAATTGAGAAATGCTTGTGTTGAAGTTTGCAAGTCCCATGGCATGCACGTATGGTAAACGTTATGTAACAAATTTGAAACATGAGGTGTTATTTGATTGTCCTCCTTATGAGTGGCGGTCGGGGACGAGCGATGGTCTTTTCCTACCAATCTATCCCCCTAGGAGCATGCGCGTAGTGCCGAAGTTTTTGATGACTTGTAGATTTTTGTAATAAGTATGTGAGTTCTTTATGACTAATGTTGAGTCCATGCATTATACGCACTCTCACCCTTCCATCCTTGCTAGCCTCTTCGGTACCGTGCATTGCCCTTTCTCACATTAAGAGTTGGCGCAAACTTCGCCGGTGAATCCAAACCCCGTGATATGATACGCTCTTTCACACATAAACCTCCTTATATCTTCCTCAAAATAGCCACCATACCTACCTATTATGGCATTTCCATAGCCATTCCGAGATATATTGCCATGCAACTTTCCACCATTCCGTTTATCATGACACATTCATTATTTTCATATTGCTTAGCATGATCATGTAGTTGACATAGTTGTAGGATCGAAAGTATGTCTAGAGGGGGGGTGATTAGACTACTTGACCAAATAAAAATCTAGCCTTTTCCCAATTTTAGTTCTTGGCAGATTTTAGCTATCTTAGCACAAGTCAAGCAATCTCCACACAATTCAAGCAAGCATGCAAAAGAGTATATGAGCAGCGGAAAGTAAAGCATGCAACTTGCAAGAATGTAAAGGGAAGGGTTTGGAGGATTCAAACGCAATTGGAGACACGGATGTTTTTGTCGTGGTTCCGATAGGTGGTGCTATCATACATCCACGTTCATGGAGACTTCAACCCACGGAGGGTAACGGTTGCGCGAGTCCACGGAGGGCTCCACCCACGAAGGGTCCATGAAGAAGCAACCTTGTCTATTCCATCATGGTCGTCGCCCACGAAGGACTTGCCTCACTAGCGGTAGATCTTCACGAAGTAGGCGATCTCCTTGCCCTTACAAACTCCTTGGTTCAACTCCACAATCTTGTCGGAGGCTCCCAAGTGACACCTAGCCAATCTAGGAGACACCACTCTCCAAGAAGTAACAAATGGTGTGTTGATGATGAACTCCTTGCTCTTGTTCTTCAAATGATAGTCTCCCCAACACTCAACTCTCTCTCACAGGATTTGGATTTGGTGGAAAGAAGATTTGAGTGGAAAGCAACTTGGGGAAGGCTAGATATCAAGATTCATATGGTTGGAATGGAATATCTTGAGCTCAACACAAGTGTAGGTGGTTCTCTCTCAGAAAATGTGTATTGGAAGTGTAGGTATGTTCTGATGGCTCTCTCCACGAATGAAGAGTGGGTGGAGGGGTATATATAGCCTCCACACAAAATCTAACCGTTACACACAATTTGCCAAACTCGGTGGGACCGAATGGTTAAACTCGGTCGGACCGATTCAGCAAGCCTAGTGACCGTTAGGATTTTCGGTGGGACTGAGATGCAACTCGGTAGGACCGATATGGTTAGGGTTAGGGCATAACGTAATCTCGGTGTGACCAATTACACAAACTTGGTGGGACCGATTTTGGTAATAAGCTAACCAGAGAGTTGGTCAGGTAAACTCGGTGGGACCGATTCGCTCATCTCGGTGAGACCGAAATGTTACAAAATGGAAACAGAGATTTTACATTGCAATCTCGGTGGGACCGATCGCTCATCTCGGTAGGACCGAAACATTACGAAGGGAAACAGAGAGATTACAATCCCATCTCGGTGAGACCGAGATCCCTATCGGTGAGACCGATTTGCCTAAGGTTTGTGGCAGTGGCTATGACATTTGAAAATCGATGGCGCCGGATAGAAAGAATCGGTGGGGCCGAGTTTGACTTTTGGTTTAGGTCATATGTGGATGTGTGAAGGTAGTTGAGGATTTTGGAGCATATCACTAAGAATTTTGAGCAAGCAAGCCATTATGCAACACCTCATCCCTCCTTGATAGTATTGGCTTTTCCTATAGACTCAATGTGATCTTGGATCACTAAAATATAAAATGTAGAGTTTTGAGCTTCAAGCTCGAGCCAAACTTTTTATCCTTAGAATTTTGAGGGATCCACTTTCCTCATCCATGCCATGCCATTCATTGAGCTTTTCCTGAAATATTAATCTTGGAATAATGTTAGCTCAAAGAGCTATATGTTGTTAGGAATTACCAAAACCACCCAGGGATAGTTGCACTTTCAATCTCCCCTTTTTGGTAATTGATGACAACATATAGATCAAAGCTTCAACAAATGATAATAAGAGTGAAAGATATTGTCGCTTTGAGAAGTATGTGAAAAGCAAGAGCTCCCCCTAAATTTGTGCATATCTTAAGATTTGCTTTGGACTGCAAATGCACAATGAGTTAGGATCATGGTTTACTCTTCCATGTCACATACATCTTGGTGGAGTGCTCAAAATGATAAGAATTAAATACATGCACTCATCACCAAGCAAAGTGAATGATCATATAAGGATAAGTAAGATAATATCATCTAACAAGCATAAGTGTAGCTTATGATCAACCACATGATCATCGATGTCTCACAGATAATAGCATAGTATCTCAAGCAATCAAAAGACAGACAAAGTTCAACCACCAAAGCAAGAGAGAATAAAAAGCAACGCTCTCTCTCGAAGCCTATGATCTATACATTTTTCTCCCCCTTTGGCAACAAGTTACCAAAAAGTTCATAGAAAATGCATAGCACTAGAACGTCTCTCAAGCTTGGTCTTCAGGTGGTGGTGTCCGGAGAACGCCAAGGACGAAGGCTTTAGTTGATGTGGATGGAGCTGATGGAGTTGGTGCTGGAGCTGGTTGCGCTGAAGCTGTAGCTGGTGCAGATGAAGTGGCTCTAGTGTCTGGAACAGGCACTGCAGCAGACCTCTGAGCTCTAGGAACTCTGGCAAATGCATCAGTGGTTATCTTGCCCTTCCTCTCCTGCATATCATCTTGAAGTTGCTCCACAACAGACTGAATCTCAGTTACCTTCACATCCAAGTCATAGAATTTTTGCTCCACGATTCTTTCCAAGCTCTCCTGGTTTTGAGTCAGGGTGGCTAGTCCCTTCTCAATCCTCAGGGTGGATGCAATCAGGTAGCCAAGCTGATCCTGGTTGCTTTTCAAAAAGTACTTAGATGCCTCCTCTTGAGTTGGCATCTTGGCAGCCTTCTGTTTCTTTGCTTTCTCCTTCTTCTCTTGATCTTGTACTGATGATGGTTCATTCTCATTCATCACAACTTGATTGTCCTCAAAGTCTGGGTAGATAGGCAAGTGTTCCTTATCCAACAAGTATGTGCCTGTGCCCATCTTTGAGTTTATCAACTCCTGGATTTGTGGGGCATATCCACAACTTCTTTTTTGGTCAGCTGCAGTCCTCTTGATAGTCTCAACTATAAGGCTCATGACCTTGAACTTGTGTGGCACATCAAATATATGTAGCAAGTTAATTGCATGGCCTCTGATCATTCTGTGATCACCAGACTTGGGCAAGAGAGTGTGCCTAAGGATCCAATTGATTGTAGGCAGCCCTGACAACAAGTGTTTTACTGACGCAAACTGGTGAGTCTCAAGATCATCTTCAGGAATCTCCTTGTACATGTTTGCCATAGAGTTGTGATCCATCTTCTTCTTGGCATAGAAATCCAAGTCATCCTCTTCTTCCTTAGGAGCATTGATCAGATTTGCCCATTCCTCAATAGTTGAGTGGTACCTTGTACCTTCAGACATCCATACTATCCTGCCATCTGGCTAGAAGTGTGCTGTAGAGTAGAATTGCATTATGAGCTCCTCATTCCACTTTGTGAGCTTCTGCCCAACAAAGTCTGCAACTCCACAAGCACTGATGCTGTCAAACACACCAGGATAGTGTTCCTCATTTTCCTTGATATACTTCCAGTCGACGCACCTCATTTCACACACTATAGGCTTCTTGTCCAGCAGCACTGTCTCATAAAAATCTTGCTGTTCCTTTGTGTGGAACCTGTAATCAACAGCAGTTCTTCTTATTGTAGCATATGGGTCGTCTCTCTCCATTTCCTCAGTCCTGAGTCTCTCCTGATCTCCATGTTCTCAGCCACAGGATGAGCATCATCGTGGTCTAGAATCTTGGGTTTGAGCTTCCTTAGGACTTGTCCTTCATCATCTTCATCAGTAGAAACTTCAGGCACAGGGGCCTTGTTCTTCTCAGCAGCTGGTATTCTCCTGGTATTCCTCTTAGGTGCACTCTTGGGCTTGGAGGCTGCTTTGGGTGCTTCTTTGGGCTTTGCTGAAGCAGCCCCTGTCCTGATAGCATCACCCATAAGCTTCTGGGCCTTAGGTGCTGGTGCAGCAACCTCTTCTTCCTCTTCCTCTTCAGAATCTCTCATGATTGAGGATCTCCCAAGCACTCTAGCAGTGGTCTTTTTGATCCTCTCCTTCCTCTTCTTCCCTTCTGCAGCAGCCTCTTTGGGTTCAGATCCCAAAGGGACTTGAGTAGATGCTCTGGCCTTAGACATTGGAATTCTCTTTTCAGGAACCTTTTGCTTCATGCCTGGCTTGGTAGCAGCAGTAGTGCTATATTCCTTCTTAACCAATTTCTTCTTGGACGTGGCCTCATCCTCAACTGCCACATAGTCTTCATCCTCAAACTCTGAAGTTTTCTTCTTCCTTGTTCTGGTGGCAGCTTTGGGCAAGTTGCTGGCAGTGCTCCTCCTACCATAATCTGAACTGCTAGAGGGACTACTGCCCTCACTCAGGTGAACCTGCTCCTCTGACCTGTTCTGGCTGTCACTCTGATTAGACATATTGCAAACACTAACAGCAGACCCTGTGAATAGATATAGATGAGATAGAGTGGATGAGCATCACAAAATGCAGAGGTTTTTGCAAGAGAATGAGTCAAAAACTTAGTTTTAGTTTTCCACATAAAGCATTCCGGATCAACCGATTTGTAAACTCGGTGATACCGAAGCAGCTGTTGGAACCTAAACTAGTGAACTCGGTCAGACCGAGTCACAGTTCGGTGGCACCAAGACTTCTAGGGTTTCACAAAGTCCTCCAAAAGAGTATATGAGCAGCGGAAAGTAAAGCATGCAACTTGCAAGAATGTAAAGCGAAGGGTTTGGATGATTCAAACGCAATTGGAGACACGGATGTTTTTGTCGTGGTTCCGATAGGTGGTGCTATCGTACATCCACGTTGATGGAGACTTCAACCCACGGAGGGTAACGGTTGCGCGAGTCCACGGAGGGCTCCACCCACGAAGGTTCCACGAAGAAGCAACCTTGTCTATTCCATCATGGTCGTCGCCCACGAAGGACTTGCCTCACTAGCGGTAGATCTTCACGAAGTAGGCGATCTCCTTGCCCTTACAAACTCCTTGGTTCAACTCCACAATCTTGTCGGAGGCTCCCAAGTGACACCTTGCCAATCTAGGAGACACCACTCTCCAAGAAGTAACAAATGGTGTGTTGATGATGAACTCCTTGCTCTTGTGCTTCAAATGATAGTCTCCCCAACACTCAACTCTCTCTCACAGGATTTGGATTTGGTGGAAAGAAGATTTGAGTGGAAAGCAACTTGGGGAAGGCTAGAGATCAAGATTCATATGGTTGGAATGGAATATCTTGACCTCAACACAAGTGTAGGTGGTTCTCTCTCAGAAAATGTGTATTGGAAGTGTAGGTATGTTCTGATGGCTCTCTCCACGAATGAAGAGTGGGTGGAGGGGTATATATAGCCTCCACACAAAATCTAACCGTTACACACAATTTGCCAAACTCGGTGGGACCGAATGGTTAAACTCAGTCGGACCGATTCAGCAAGCCTAGTGACCGTTAGGATTTTCAGTGGGACTGAGATGCAACTCGGTAGGACCGATATGGTTAGGGTTAGGGCATAACGTAATCTCGGTGTGACCGATTACACAAACTCGGTGGGACCGATTTTGGTAATAAGCTAACCTGAGAGTTGGTCAGGTAAACTCGGTGGGACCGATTCGCTCATCTCGGTGAGACCGAAATGTTACAAAAGGGAAATAGAGAGTTTAAATTGCAATCTCGGTGGGACCGATCGCTCATCTCGGTAGGACCAAAACGTTACGAAGGGAAACAGAGAGATTACAATCCCATCTCAGTAAGACCGAGATCCCTATTGGTGAGACCGATTTGCCTAGGGTTTGTGCCAGTGGCTATGACATTTGAAACTCGGTGGCGCCGGATAGAAAGAATCGGTGGGGCCGAGTTTGACTTTTTGTTTAGGTCATATGTGGATGTGGGAAGGTAGTTGAGGATTTTGGAGCATATCACTAAGCATTTTGAGCAAGCAAGCCATTAAGCAACACCTCATCCCTCCTTGATATTATTGGCTTTTCCTATAGACTCAATGTGATCTTGGATCACTAAAATATAAAATGTAGAGTCTTGAGCTTCAAGCTTGAGCCAAACTTTTTGTCCTTAGAATTTTGAGGGATCCACTTTCCTCATCCATGCCATGCCATTCATTGAGCTTTTCCTGAAATATTAATCCTGGAATAATGTTAGCTCAATGAGCTATATGTTGTTAGGAATTACCAAAATCACCCAGGGATAGTTGCACTTTCAATAGTATTTGTGGCAAAGCTACCGTTCATAATTATTTCATACATGTCACTCTTGGTTCATTTCATATCCCTGTACACCGCCGGAGGCATTCATATAGAGTCATACTTTGTTCTAGTATCGAGTTG
Source organism: Triticum urartu (assembly GCF_003073215.2). NCBI lineage: Eukaryota > Viridiplantae > Streptophyta > Magnoliopsida > Poales > Poaceae > Triticum > Triticum urartu. The sequence continues at coordinate 391,950,699 of NC_053022.1, read as the reverse complement.
TAATCATTGAGTTGTAAATAAATAGAAGTGTGATGATCATAATTTTCTAGAGCATTGTCCCAAGTGAGGAATTATAAGAAAAAAGAAAGAAATAGAAAGGCCATGAAAAAAAAGAGAAGGCCCAAAAAAATGAGAGAAAAAGAGAGAAGGGACAATGTTACTATCCTTTGCCACACTTCTGCTTCAAAGTAGCACCGTAATCTTCATGATAGAGAGTCTCTTGTTTTGTCACTTTCATATACTAGTGGGAATTTTCATTATAGAACTTGACTTGTATATTCCAACAATGGGCCTCCTCAAGTGCCCTAGGTCTTCGTGAGCAAGCAAGTTGGATGCACACCCACTTAGTTTCTTTTTTTGAGCTTTCATACATTTAAAGCTCTAGTGCATTCGTTGCATGGCAATCCCTACTCCTTGCATTACCATCAATTGGTGGGCATCTCTATAGCCCATTGATTAGCCTCGTTGATGTGGGACTTTCTCCTTTTTTGTCTTCTCCACATAACCCCCCTCATTATATTCTATTCCACCCATAGTGCTATGTCCATGGCTCGCGCTCATATATTGCGTGAAAGTTTATAGGTTTGAGATTACTAAAGTATGAAACAATTGCTTGGTTTGCCATCGGGGTTGTTCATGATGAGAGCATTCTTGTGTGACGAAAATGGAGCATGACTAAACTATATGATTTTGTAGGGATGAACTTTCTTTGGCCATGTTATTTTGAGAAGACATAATTGCTTTGTTAGTATGGTTGAAGTATTATTATTTTTATGTCAATATAAACTTTTGTCTTGAATATTTCGGATCTGAATATTCATACCACAATTAAGAAGAATTACATTAAAATTATGCCAAGTAGCACTCCGCATCAAAAATTCTATTTTTATCATTTACCTACTCGAGGACGAGCAGGAATTAAGCTTGGGGATGCTTGATACGTCTCCAACGTATCTATAATTTTTGATTGCTCCATGCTATATTATCTACTGTTTTGGACATTATTGGGCTTTATTATCCACTTTTATATTATTTTTGGGACTAACCTATTAACCGGAGGCTCAACCCAAAATTGTTGTTTTTTTGCCTGTTTTAGGGTTTCGAAGAAAAGGAATATCAAATGGAGTCCAAATGGAATGAAACCTTCGGGAACATGATTTTCTCAATGAACAAGTCCCAGGAGACTTGGACCCTACGCCAAGACACAAAAGAGGAGGCCACGAGGTAGGGGGCGCACCTACCGTCCCCCAGGCGCGCCCTCCACCCTCGTGGGCCCCTTGTTGCTCCACCGACGTACTCCTTCTATCGGAGTAATGGGCCACGGGTAGGCCAACCCGGGTCCCAGAACCTTTCAAGACATCGGGGCGGGCTGCGCCCCTCAAAGACCCCAGGACGAAGAGCCGCCTCCTGAGGAGTCGACGGCAAGACGGCCGACTGCCCGCTCACGGCCGAGTCCCAGGGACGACTTCCAGAGAAGTCGGCTTTGGGGAGTCGGCCCGCGACTCCAACAAACCCCATGACCTCATCAAAGGGGACGAGGCAGGGACGTGGCTACAGCGAAGCCCACCCCGCCCCTCACCAAGGGCAGGCATGGCCACAACACGCCGTACCCCGGAAGATCTCCGTGCGGCTTGGCACTGTTGCCATGCCGGCCCTGACATCAGCACCGCAGGGCCGAATCCTGCACCCACGACGGCTTGTCTGTACGGCCTGGAGGCAGCAGGCCCCACCAGTCAGGGAGACCTCGGGAGACAGCAGGAGAACCACCAGTCGGACCCGTCAGGAGTCGGCCCGGGGGAGTCGGCTGAGCCCTCTCCCGGGGCCCACGCGCCATTAATCAAGATGTGATGGGGAGAGACAACAGTGATCGCCCGCCGGGCGGCGGGGCTGTTGCCATGACCTCATAATCAAGCCCGCGTCATCAGAAGCACGGCTACAATAAGCAGCAGCCGGCAAGACCCGCCAGCGGCGGACGCGGGCTGTCGGCTCCGTACCCAGCTAGTCGGCAGGGCCCCCCAGTCGGCGGGCCCCAGCGGTCGGCAGAGAAGACGGAGGCCAGAGACACTGACGGCTGGGCCTGCGCCCAGCCGGATTACCATTGTACCCCTGGGGGTAGGCCTATATAAATCCCCCAGGGCACCCATGCAAAGGGTTGGAACCCACTAGCTCTAGACCAGATCATAGAGAGGGGAGAGAGCTAGCCTTGCCCTCTCATACCACCAGAAAACAGCTCAAGGAGCAACCGTGTAAACACTTTGGCCATAGTGATCATGCGGAGATCCCGCAGAGCAGCAGTAGGGGTATTATCTCCCCGGAGAGCCCCGAAGCTGGGTAAGATTCGCCGGCGTGCATGTCTTCGCCTCATCTCGTTTCCATTCACCGGCGACGTTCTACTCGCCCCCACCATGATAAGCCATCCGTTGGCATATGTCGCACCAAACCCCCGACATTTGGCGCCCACGATGGGGCCTAGTGCACCACCGTCCGGAGATCTGTTCTGGATGGGAACTCTTTTCCTCCCTAGCGAGTGCAGCCAGCCAGGCACGCCAGATGGAGTTTGCGCCGACGCGCTAAGCAGCGTCGAGATCGCCTGCACGGTCAGCTCCTTGGCTGAACTCGTCGGCGAGGTCCGCCTCTCCGACGAACCTGCATCCAACGCAGGCATGGGCGGCCCCGAGAACTTCCTCGTGGGCCTCCTCGATCAACTCCACGTTTCCGACGAGCCTACCGTAGACTTGGAGTCCGTAGGATCCACCAACCCGATGCTGGTCGACTCCGACACCGCGTCGCTCGACGCGTTCCCCACCAATGTGGTGGTCTACGACGAACCTCTCCCCCACGCAGAGAGGAACGGAAGCACCGTCATCGAGGTGCTAGTCATCAGTCATGACGAGCTCCCCGGCGGAGGAGCGCACGACTCGCTCGGCGCAGCGCTGCAAGACCTAACTGCACCCATTCCGGAAGATGCTGATGCTGAGACGTTGGAGGCGCGCCGCCTTCAGCTCGTTGAAGGCGCGAAGAAGCTGGCCAGCATGAGGCGGTTGTTAGAAGCCTATCAGCGGGAGATGGATCGCGCCGTCGGCGGCTCGCCGGCCCTGACGGGGCCCAGCCGCCTTGGCGCAGTCCGGCAGCGCGGCGTAGCCATCGCCAACCTGTTTTGGGCAAGCCGCCCTATGTACGCTACACCAGCGGAGAACATCCGAGCCGCCCAGGCAGCGGCGGACGAGCTGGGAAATTTCGAGGGTGAAGAACGCCGCCTCATGATGGAGCGAGTCCAGTGGCTTCTCGACGCGGCTGCCGCGCAGAATGAGGCCGACTGCCGCACGGAGGCGCCTCAACGGCCCGTCGACGGACTTCACCGAGATCAAGGCGCGACGTCTCAGACGCAGACTGGCGGCGTCCGAGGAAGAAGAGACAAGGAGCCGACTGTCAGCCACAGTCGGACTCGCATTACCATAGAGCGCGACCGAGACGGCCGCCCAAGAGCAGTCGAACGACGGGACGACTATCCGCTTCCCCCTCCCCGCAAGGAGAGGCGAGTCTCCCCGCCGCCTGTTGACCATCCGACTCTCGGTGACCGCCTTGGCCGCCGAGAGGGAGTTGGAGAGAACGACGCCCGCCACCGGATCGACCGACTCCACCGATCCTTAGCGCTGGAGGAAGAAGACGAGCTGGGTCCACCTTGTTTCGGGCCCCGCATTCGGGACGAACCCTTTCCCAGAGGGTTCACACTCCCAAGAGATACGCCCAAGTATACCGGCTCCGTGAAGCCGGAAGACTGGCTAGTCGACTACTCCACGGCTGTCAGCATAGCAAACGGCAATAAGCGTGTCGCCGTAAAGTACGTTCTTCTCATGCTCCAGGGCACGGCCCGGACGTGGCTGAACAGCCTAAAGCCCCGCAGCATCAACAGCTGGGTCGACTTCACCGAAGCATTCATCCACAACTTCACCAGCATGTACAAGCGTCCTCCCAAGCCTCATCAGCTCTCCTTGTGCGTGCAAGGCCCTGACGAGTCGACTCGCGATTACCTTACGCGTTGGGCCGAGCTCCGGAACTCTTGCGAGGGCATGCACGAGGTGTAGGCCATCGAGTACTTCACGGCCGGGTGCAGAGAAGGCACCCTCCTCAAGCACAAGCTCCTTTGCGACGAGCCAGAAACCCTCGACGAGCTGCTGATCATAGCGGACAAGTACACCACGGCCGACTCCTCCATGAAGGCGGAAATTCAAATCAGCACAACTGGCAAAGTGGCTCCTCAAGCTCCAAGAACTCCGGCGGCAGATGACGGCCGGCGACAATATCAGGGCGACAAACAAGCGCAAGGCCTCGCAGCCGGCTTCCAGCAGCCGGCAGGTCGCGACCGTTGAAGCCCAGCAGCCAGAAGAGCAGCTCCCGCCCAAGCGACAGAAAGGCGGCAAGCCAAACTGGTTGCTGGCCTTCTCCTATGAGAAGACCTTAGATGGACCTTGCAAGTTCCACAGCGGTGCAAAGCCATCGAAACACACCACCCGGAAGTGCCACTGGCTCACCAGGATCGCCAAGGGAGACGGCCTCCTGCCTCCCCCGCTTGCTGGGCAGCCGCCTCCGCCTCCACCCCAGCAGCCGGCTGTCAGGCCAGTTGGCGCAGTACAAGACGAATACCCTGAAGAGCATGGAGCCTATGTGGTGTTCACCAGTGTGGCTGATGATCGACGCAGCAGGCGGCTGCAGCGACAAGAGGTGAATGCGGTAGCATCGGAGACGCCAGAGTTCATGCACTGGTCTGAGAAGCCCATCAGCTGGAGTAGGGCTGACCACCCAGAAGTGATGCTGAGTCCGGGCTCCTATGCTTTGGTCCTGAACGCCACCTTTGCTACGGACATACGAGCTGCGCATTTCTCGCGAGTTCTGATAGACGGGGGCAGCAGCATCAATATCTTGTACAAGGACACCATGGAGAAGTTAGGAATCAAGCAAAGACAAGTTCAAAACAGCCGAACTGTGTTCCACGGAATTGTTCCTGGGCTTTCCTGCTCACCAATCGGCAAGATCCTGATGGACGTCCTCTTTGGGGACAAAGATCACTTCCGTAGAGAGCCCGTTTGGTTTGAGGTGGTGGATCTTGAGAGCCCATACCATGCGCTGCTTGGCCGACCTGCCTTGGCCAAGTTCATGGCGGTCCCCCACTATGCCTACCTCAAGATGAAGATGCCCTATTCCAAGGGAATTCTGACTGTGGTTGGTGACTACCGGAAGTCGTCTGCTTGCGCAGCAGAGAGCAGTCGGCTGGCCGAGTCCTTGGTAATCGCGGCTGAGAAGCGGCTCCTTGAGCGAGTTGTGCCGATGGCCGACAAGCAGCCTGAGGTATCGCCCAACCCAAAAGAGTCAGAGACTGAGGGTTTGTTCAAGCCGGCCAAAGAGACAAAGAAGATACCCTTGGACTCGGAGCACCTTGAGAGGTACGCCATCGTAGGTGCAAACCTCGACAGCAAATAGGAAGGCGAGCTCGTCGATTTCCTCCATGAGAATCGAGACATCTTTGCATGGTCCCCCAAAGACATGCCAGGCGTACCGACGGAATTCGCCGAGCACAAGTTACATGTCCGATTTGATGCAAAGCCGGTCAGACAGCCCCTGCGCCGCTTATCAGAAGAGAAGAGAGGAGTTGTCGGAGAAGAGATAGCCCGACTCCTAGCAACCGGCTTCATTATGGAAGTATTCTTTCCAGAATGGCTAGCAAATCCGGTCCTGGTACTAAAGAAGAACAAGCAGTGGCGAATGTGTATTAACTACACGAGCCTCAACAAGGCCTGCCCCAAGGACCCATTCGCTTTACCAAGAATCGATCAGGTGATAGACTCCACAGCCGGATGCGAGCTGTTGAGTTTTTTGGATGCATATTCAGGATATCACCAGATCAAGCTAAACCCGGCTGACAGACTGAAAACCGCCTTCATCACGCCGTTTGGAGCCTTCTGCTACCTCACCATGACGTTCGGCTTAAGGAACACCGGTGCCACCTTTCGGCATTGCATGCAGAAGTGCCTCCTCAAGCAGCTCGGCAGGAACACCCACGTTTACGTGGATGACATGGTGGTGAAGACGGAAAAGTGTGGGACACTGCTGGAAGACCTCAAGGAGACCTTTGAGAACCTGCGCCGGTTCCAGATCAAGCTCAACCCCGAGAAGTGTGTCTTCGGAGTACCAGCCGGCCAGCTCCTTGGCTTCCTGGTCTCTGAACGCGGCATTGAATGCAACCCAGTAAAGATCAAGGCCATTGAGAGAATGGAGGTACCCAGCCGACTGCTGGACGTGCAGAAGTTCACCGGCTGCTTGGCGTCCATCAGCCAATTCATCAGTCGGCTGGGCGAGAAAGCTCTACCCTTGTACCAACTCATGAAGAAGACCACTTTTTTCGAGTGGAACCATAAAGCGGACGAAGCTTTTCACCAGTTGAAGAAGATGTTGACTACTCCACCTGTCCTGGCGGCTCCGACTCTCAAGGAACCTATGCTCCTGTACATCGCCGCCACCAGCCGAGTAGTCAACACGGTCATTGTAGTGGAGCGCAAGGAGGAAGGCAATGCGCTGCCTGTCCAGAGACCGGTATATTACCCGAGCGAGGTACTGTCGACCTCCAAGCAGAACTACCCCCACTACTAGAAGATGTGCTATGGCGTACACTTTGCTGCCAAGAAATTGAAGCCTTACATTCAAGAGCATCCAATCATGGTGGTCTGCACGGCCCCACTTGCCGAGATCATTGGTAGCCGAGATGCTTCTGGCCGAGTGGCCAAGTGGGCCATAGAGCTGGCTCCTTACACCATCCACTACCAGCCCCGCACCGCCATCAAGTCACAAGCACTGGCCGACTTCCTCATCGACTGGGCCGAGACCCAGTACCTACCTCCAACACCTAATTCCACCCATTGGCGGATGCATTTCAACGGCTCCAAGATGCACACTGGCTTGGGAGCCGGCGTCGTCCTCACCTCTCCCAAAGGCGACAAGCTCAAGTATGCATTGCAAATCCTCTTTGCCGCCTCCAATAACATCGCCGAGTACGAGGCGCTCATTCACGGGCTCCGGCTTGCCAAAGAGCTTGGCATCCGCCGGATCTTGTGTTATGGCGACTCGGACTTAGTGGTCCAGCAATCATCTGGCAACTGGGATGCGAAGGATGCAAACATGGTGAGCTACTGTTTCCTCATGCAGCAACTCAGCAGGTATTTCGAAGGGTGCGAGTTCCTCCATGTGCCAAGGAATGACAACGACCAAGCAGATGCATTGGCACGAATCAGCTCTACCCGCCAAGCAATACCATCTGGCATCTGGTGACGCCCTTCAACGCCTCCTCAAGCCATCTGTCAAGCCTTCACCAGAATCAGACTCCATTTTTGTGCCACCTCCTCCCAAAGACGTCGGATCCGACTCCAGAGCTCCGGCAGTCGGAACAAGGATTTTGGCGGAAGACCCCAAAGCTACCACAGCCAAACCCGGCCCAGGGACTGTGGTGGCGGACTCAAAGACTCCAGAACTCGGCCCAAGGACCGCGCCAGTCGGCCTGGGGACCTCGACAACCCAGCAAGCGGCTGTTGACTCCACCCTGTCGCCTCCCAGCCCAACCGCCCTCATCCAAGTCGCAGTTCTAGCAGTCGAAGAAATAGCAGCACCCTCATGGGCCCAGCCCATCCTCAAATTCCTGGTGAACAAAGAGCTGCCGACCGATGAAACTTCAGCTCGGCAAATACAACGTCGGGTGGCAGCCTACACCATAGTCAACAGAGAGCTGGTCAGGCGCAACGTCACTGGTGTCTACCAGCGCTGCGTAGAGCCAGAGCAAGGCCAAGCGATTCTCAAAGACATCCATCAAGGCGAGCGCGGCCACCATGCGGCTTCAAGAGCACTCGTCGCCAAAGCCTTTCGGCACGGTTTCTTCTGGCCAACTGCCTTGGAAGAGGCCAAGGAGCTGGTCCAAAGATGCAAAGGGTGTCAGAAGTTCAGCTCCAAGCCGCACCAGCCAGCTTCTGCACTCAAGACCATCCCCATTGCCTGGCCTTTCGCAGTTTGGGGTCTAGACATGGTGGGACCATTCAAAACAACAGGAGGTGGTTTAACTCACTTACTTGTCGTAGTGGACAAGTTCACCAAGTAGATAGAAGCAAAGCCAATCAAGAAGCTGAACGGTCCGTCTGCCGTAACTTTCATCTCCGATATCACAATTTGGTACGGCATACCACACAACATCATCACCGACAACGGCACAAATTTCGCCAAAGGCGCCTTGGCCCGTTTCTGCGCAACACAGGGCATCCGACTGGACCTAGCGTCCGTCGCCCACCCGCAGTCAAACGGCCAAGTGGAGCGAGCAAACGGCCTCATCCTGTCTGGCATCAAGCCTCGGTTGATCGAGACTCTGGAGCGCTCGGCTGGCTGTTGGCTTGACGAGCTACCGGCTGTCCTCTGGAGTCTGCGCACGACTCCAAACAAGTCAACTGGCTTCACGCCCTTCTTCCTCGTCTACGGTGCCGAAGCCGTCATCCCAACGGACATAGAATTCGACTCCCCACGAGTCACCATGTACACCGAGGAGGAAGCAGAAGAAGCACGACAAGACGGCGTCGATCTGCTGGAAGAGGGCCGGCTGTTGGCACTCAGCCGGTCCAGCATCTACCAGCAGAGCCTGCGCCGATACCACAACAGGAAGGTCAGGCCAAGATCTTTCCAAGAAGGCGACCTTGTGCTCCGGCTGATCCAGCGAACAGCCGGCCAGCACAAGCTGTCGGCGCCTTGGGAAGGCCCTTTCATCATCAGCAAAGTACTGGGCAACGATTCCTACTACCTGATCGATGCTCAGAAGCCCCGAGAACGCAAGAGGGATGACTCCAGCAAGGAGACAGAGCGGCCATGGAATGCAAATCTCCTCCGAAGATTTTACAGTTGATGCAGTATGTACCACGCTACCTTTTGTATTAAAGTACCAAGACTTCGGGCCCCCCGAGGCGAGCTCGGGGACTGCCCTCTTTTGTCTGTATGATAAAAATTATGACTGCGAGGATGTTACTCCTTTTTATGCCGTTTGGCACCGGGCTCGACAAGTCGGCCTGGGGACTTGCCGCCTTGCACTATGAAATGCTTCCTACAGTCGGACAAGTAGTGTGTAAACGCCCAAACCGTCTACTGTCAGAATCCGCAGCTCGCAGAGCGACTGTACGATGGGCAGCAGTAAGGTAGAATGGGCATTCGCATGAAAAATGGCTAAGGACTCAAAGCATAAAACATAGCTCAAGACGGCTTCCAGCCTTTCTCGCAAACCGACTCTCGGATAGTCGGATTGCCGTCTTCTATCTAACTTGCTCAAAAAATCTTGAAAATGGCTAAGTAGTTGCTTTCCCAAAGTAGCCTAGCACTTGATCCAGTGACAGTCCGCAGAGCGGCTGTCCGATTGGCAAGGCAGGCAACTAAGAGAAAGTGGCAAAGGAAAAAAACCAAAAGAGCATTGAGCAAGAAAAGATAGAACTCAGATAAATATATTTACATAACATAGGCCCTTGGCCGAATATTCGAGTAGAGGTTCAAAATACACCCTGTGGGTGGAATTGTGCGAATTAACAAGTTCTTCAAAGACTACTGAAGCAGCCAAAACAAAGATACAGCGGTAGCTTAGGAAGCAGCAGACGGACTCGAAGGGTCGGAGGAGGCGGTAGCGCCAGGCGTCGGGGCGGCCGGCCGACTAGTCTCGGCTTGATCGCCTCCGGCAGCAGTCGGGTCGGTTGCACACGGCTCGTTGCTGGAGGCACGGTCGAGCTGAGGCTGGCCGTCTACTCCGTCTTCTGGTGCCTCCGCCTCGCCTCCGCCCTCCGCCTCACCCTCTTCCTCGACGCTGGAGCCAATCACCTCCGCCGAGTCCTCGCCGTAGTCTGGGTTCATCCCAAACCACTCCGGCGGTACCTCCTTGCCGTCTTCAGACCGCTCGGGGACGAAGATGCTGGTGTCGGTGTACTCGGCGATTGCCGCAGCACACTTGACGAGGGCGTCTTCTGCAGCCGACAGCTCCGGATGGGCCTCCGACCGAAGCGTGGCCAGCCGGTCTAGGTCCAGCCCCGGATACCATGCCTTGACGAACTCCAAGGCCCGGCACGCTCCAGCTTGGGACGAAGAGCCCTTCCAGGCCTCAAGACGACCAGCCGCGACCTCCAGCCAGTCGGCCGTCAGGCTGGGGGTGCGTGGAGCCTGCATATCCGGCCACAGGGCGGCAATCGCCTAGGCACCGACATGCTGAAGCCGGCGCAGCATCCAGTGAGCCGGCCGGAGGCGAGCCTCGATGCTCAGGATGTGCTCGTCAAGAGTTCGGGGGGCATCGGCGGCAATCTCTGCGCCCTCCGCCCTCTGACCTTCACGATCAGCCTCGATGGATTGGATGGCGGCCTGCGACTGCCCAGGGAAGAAGTCTGCAAAAGACACGAAGAAACGAAGAAGCAAGTCAAAAACCAGAAGTCGGCCCGATTTAAGTCGGCAGCTCGAAGAAAGAAAATAAAGAAACTCACCATCAACGATGTCTTCAATCTCGTGGAAGCCGGAGGACAGCAGTGCCTCCTTGTCAGACCAGGAGGAGCGCTCGCTCGCGAACTCGGCCAGGAGGGCAGTTTCCGTCTCCTCCGCCTCCCTCTGCGTCTTCACAAGCAGCTCCTTCTACTCTGCCAATTAAGTGGCCAGTAGATCGTGCTCCATGGCGAGCTTGCCGCACTCCTCCTCTTTGGCGCGCAAAGCAGAGTTGGCGTCGCTCAGCTGCTGTTGAAGAGAAGCGTTGGCCCCTGAGAAGAAGAAAGAAAGAAGGCGTCAAGTCATCAGTAAAGAAGGTTGCCGGGGAGATCCGGCCCGACTGCTCAGCAGTCGGCCCGAATCTCGGGGACTACAGCCCGCGGGTGCGCCAGCGTGCCCCCGCGATGAAGGAAAAAGGACTTACTCCGGCTCTCCGACAGATCGGCGGTCCGCTTGCCCAACTCTTCGACATTATGGTTGAAGGCAGTGACGCGGAGGTTGTGGTAATCCTGCGACGAATGTTTCAGACAAAAAGTTAACACCCAAAGTTCATCAATTGGAGTTCCGGTGCTGCCTGCTCAGCAGCCAGCCCAAAACTCGGGGACTACACCCAGTGGGTGCGCTGGCGCGCCCCCACAGAGAGGAACAAGAAAAACAAAGACCAAAGGGAAAAAACATACCCGGACGGCTGCCCGCGACGCCAGGAATGCCTTGGTGCAACTCTGGAGAGCGTCGCCCTTAGCGCGAAGCTTCGCCTGGACGTCTAGGAGCACCTGGTTCAGCGGCCCTGTGCCGCCTCCTCGCACCCACCCAGTAGGCGCGGCCCTTGTCGCCTCGGCGTCTGGGATCGCCGAGCTGGCGGTGCCGGCTTCCAGGGGGCGGGGCACCGAAGTCGCCTTCTCCAGATGGCGGCGCGTTAGCGAGCCGACTTGAAGAAGTAGCCTCGCCACGGCCTTGTCTTCGGTCGGCGGCACCGGAGGGCCCGCCGGCTGCCCGCCCTGCGCACCTTCAAACGGCGGCGGAGGCGGCGGCTGAACATTCACATCCGACGTAGAGGGGTTGCCGCCCTCCCCCTCCACGACGGGGTTCTCCCCGCCGGCTTCCCTAGTCTGCCCCGTGAACTCCGGAGGCGGCGGTGCAGAGTTCAACGGGGTAACGAGAACCGCCGACTGGCGGCGTGCGGCTTCCTCGGCCTGCTGCTTCGCCGCGGTGGCGGCTTCGGCCTCCGCCAATTTTTTCTTGGTGGAGGCCTCCGCCCTGTCGGCCTCCGCCTTCTCCAGGCGGAGGGCCTCTTCTTCGTTGCGCTTCTCCTGCGCATTCCGCTTCATCGCCTCACGGAGGTCAGCAGCGGGGTCAATCCGCCGAGTGGTGGCGGACGTCTCTGCTGACCCCATGACGGAGGCTGTGGTGACCCTCTCAAGAGAGAAGGGAGCCCTGAAGCAAGAGGGGCAAGCAAAGACTTAGAAAAAGTCACAAAGAAAGAATAAAACTTTGAAGACAGAATACTTACGCAGAGACCAATGGAGGCTTCTTCACTTCCTTACGGAAGCGGATGGCCTTCGCGGCCGCCTCGTCCCGCCGGGTCGCCGCAGCCGAACCCTTGGGCTTCTTCGGCCGACTGCCGAAAAAGGTCGGCACGGCCCTGCGCTTCTTTCCGCCGCCTGGAGCGCCCGGCGCGACAGAAGAGCCCGTGCCCGACTGGCTGGCTCCTGGCCGATGGCGAGGGGTGACTTCTCCCTCGGCGTCATCGTCAGGCCAGTCGGCGAAGGTGGCCGAGGGCCTGAAGTCGCCTGTTGTTCCTCCTCCTCCCTTGGCGTCATCTTCCAGAGCCGCCGCCCCCAGATCGGGGTCGTCGACGTCGCTCTCCGCCCGGTCGGCAACGAACTCGCGGGCCGGCCCCAGGTGCCGGCTGGTGGGTGGAGGAGGGGATTCTAACCAAAGCCGGCTGGTCAAAACAAAACTCGGCAAGAAGAAGACAATCCGAAGAAAGAAAACAAAGGCGACTCACCACGGGCGGGGGGTTGGCGCGGGAGTACGGCTCCTTGCCGAATCGCCAGTCCTCCAGGAGCCTGCTGTCCGAGAGGTAGTTCACCATGAAGGCCACCTCTTCGTGAGGCATGTCCTTGGTGCACATCCGACTCAGGTCACGGTGCTCGCTCATCTGGCATATCATATGAGGGCGGCCTTGGAGTGGGAGAACTCGGCGCGAAACGAAGGCGGCCCACAGGTCCGGACCAGTCAGACCCTTCGACTGCGTCAGCACTCAGAGTCGCGTGATGGCGACGGCTCTCGCAGGTGTCAGCGACTTGGCCTGGTACGACTAGTTGGGCAGTCGCCCAGCCGGCGGGCCGGCTTCGAAAGCCGGCAAGTTGACCCAGTCTCCCCTCGCGGAGGCGTTCTTGACGTAGAAGTAGGATCTCTGCCACATCTTCACCAACTTGATCAGCGAGATGGAGGGGAAGGGATTGTCGGCCCCCAACCTTCGCACGACGATGAAAGCGTCGCACTGAGCCGGCACGCCCGCAGCCTGGGTGCCGAGCTTGGAAAAGAAGAACTCCCCCCAGAGCTCGAGGGTGGGGAGGACTCTGAGGAAGCCTTCGCACATGGCCACGAAGGCGGACAGCAGCACCACTGCGTTGGGGGTGAGGTGGTGCGGATGGAGGCCGTAGAATTCGAGGAAGGACCAGAAGAAACTGCTCGCCGGCAGCCCCAACCCGCGCAGGTAGTGCGAGCGGAAGATAACCCGCTCGCCCTCCTGCGCCGCGGGGGAAATCTCCCCCTTTGGCGCAAGACGCACCTGCACGCGATCCTCACCGGGAAGCCGACGAGTCCGGCGGAGGAACTCAACGTGGTCTTCATGAACTTCGGAGCCATCCCAGGTGCCGGAGCGCACTGGGGGAGGCACGGCGGCGGAGGAAGAACTCATTGCGAGCTGTCGCCGCAGCGTTCGCCGGAGCTTGGGCGTGCGGCAGAGCGAAAAAGAGAAGAGGAAGGAGGAGAGCGAGGATCAGCAAGGAGGAAGAGAACGAGGAGTAGTGGGAAGGAGGGGCGCGCGTGCCCCCCTCTTCCCCCTACTTATAGCCCCGTGGGCTGCGAAGCCGAGGGGGCGGACGTGGGGATTTACTGTGCCCACAACCCCACGACCCCCACGATCCACGTAAAGTTACTGCGTGCAGTAACTCCATGGGAATCGCAACCGTCCACCGAGGCCATAGCGGATCCGCTCGAGCGCCGAGGCGCGGTAGTGGCGGGCCCCGCCTATGGGCCTGTCCCGTCACGCGCATAGGCTGGCAGGACGGCCTAGCCACGTGCCCTCGCGTGACAGGCCTAGAATGGGTGGTGGCCAGGAGGCTTAGCTAACACGCCACTTAAATCCCGCTACGACGTTCGAAATACCGAGCGAGTCGGAATTGAGTGGGTCTGAGTTTAGCAAGTCCGACTCCTTCTAATCGGCCCGGCAAAATTCAATCAAAGACCATGTGTTGAGCACCCGGAAAGAGAAACTGCTGAGGCTTCTCGGCCGATTGTCCTCGGCGCCTCACCAGTTTCGGGGACTACTGTCGGAGTAATGGGCCACGGGTAGGCCAACCCGGGTCCCAGAACCTTTCAAGACATCGGGGCGGGCTGCGCCCCTCAAAGACCCCAGGACGAAGAGCCGCCTCCTGAGGAGTCGATGGGAAGACGGCCGACTGCCCGCTCACGGCCGAGTCCCAGGGACGACTTCCAGAGAAGCCGGCTTTGGGGAGTCGGCCCGCGACTCCAACAAACCCCATGACCTCATCAAAGGGGACGAGGCAGGGCCGTGGCTACAGCGAAGCCCACCCTGCCCCTCACCAAGGGCAGGCATGGCCACAGCATGCCGTACCCCGGAAGATCTCCATGCGGCGTGGCACTGTTGCCATGCCGGCCCTGACATCAGCACCGCAGGGCCGAATCCTGCACCCACGACGGCTTGTCTATATGGCCTGGAGGCGGCAGGCCCCACCAGTCAGTGAGACCTCGGGAGACGGCAGGAGAACCACCAGTCGGACTCATCGGGAGTCGGCCCGGGGGAGTCGGCCGAGCCCTCTCCCGGGGCCCACGCGCCATTAATCAAGATGTGACGGGGAGAGGCAACAGTGATCGCCCGCCGGGCGGCGGGGCTGTTGCCATGACCTCATAATCAAGCCCGCGTCATCAGAAGCATGGCTACAGTAAGCAGCAGCCGGCAAGACCCGCCAGCGGCAGACGCGGGCTGTCGGCTCCGTACCCGGCTAGTCGTCGGGGCCTGCCAGTCGGCGGGCCCCAGCGGTCGGTAGAGAAGACGGAGGCCAGAGACACTGACGACTGGGCCCGTGCCCAGCCGGATTACCATTGTACCCCTGGGGGTAGGCCTATATAAACCCCCCAGGGCACCCATGCAAAGGGTTGGAACCCACTAGCTCTAGACCAGATCATATAGAAGGGAGAGAGCTAGCCTTGCCCTCTCCTGCCACCAGAAAACAGCTCAAGGAGCAACCGTGTAAACACTTTGGCCATAGTGATCATGCAGAGACCCCACTGAGCAGCACTAGGGGTATTATCTCCCCGAAGAGCCCCGAAGCTGGGTAAGATTTGCCGGCGTGCATGTCTTCGCCTCATCCCGCTTCCAGGCACCGGCAATGTTCTACTCGCCCCCACCATGATAAGCCATCCATTGGCATATGTCGCACCAAACCCCCGACACCTTCCTCCTATATATACCTACGTACCCCCAAACGATCAGATACGGAGCCAAAACCCTAATTCCACCACCGCAACTTTTTGTATCCACGAGATCCCATCTTGGGGCCTGTTTTGGAGCTTCGCCGGAGGGGGCATCGATCACGGAGGGCTTCTACATCATCACCATAGCCCCTCCAATGAAGTGTGAGTAGTTCACCTCAGACCTACGGGTCCATAGTTAGTAGCTAGATGGCTTCTTCTCTCTTTTTGGATCTCAATACAATGTTCTCCCCCTCTCTTGTGGAGAACTATTCGATGTAATCTTCTTTTTGTGGTGTGTTTATTGAGACCGATGAATTGTGGGTTTATGATCAAGTCTATCTATGAACAATATTTGAATCTTCTCTGAATTGTTTTATGTATGATTGGTTATCTTTGCAAGTCTCTTCGAATTATCAGTTTGGTTTGGCCTACTAGATTGATCTTTCTTGCAATGGGAGAAGTGCTTATGCTTAGCTTTGGGTTCAATCTTGCGGTGTCCTTTCCCAGTGACAGTAGGGGCAGCAAGGCACATATTGTATTGTTGCCATCGAGAAACACAAAATGGGGTTTTCATCATATTGCATGAGTTTATCCCTCTACATCATGTCATCTTGCTTAAGGCGTAACTCTGTTTTCATTAACTTAATACTCTAGATGCATGTTGGATAGCAGTTGATGAGCGGAGTAATAGTAGTAGATGCAGGCAGGAGTCGGTCTACTTCCCTCAGACGTGATGCCTATATACATGATCATGCCTAGATATTCTCATAACTATGCTCAATTCTGTCAATTGCTCAACGGTAATTTGTTCACCCACCGTAGAATACTTATGCTCTCGAGAGAAGCCACTAGTGAAACCTATAGCCCCCGGGTCTATCTTCATCATATTTATCTCCAACTACTTAGTTATTTCCTTTGCTTTTTACTTTGCTTTTATTTTACTTTGCATCTTTACCACAAAAATACCAAAAATATTATCTTATCATATCTATCAGATCTCACTCTCGTAAGTGGCCGTGTAGGGATTGCCAACCCCTTATCGCGTTGGTTGCGAGGATTTATTTGTTTTGTGCAGGTGCGAGGGACTCCCGCGTAGCCTCCTATTGGATCGATACCTTGGTTCTCAAAAACTAAGGGAAATACTTATGCTACTTTGCTGCATCATCCCTTCCTCTTTGGGGAAAACCAATGCAGTGCTCAAGAGGTAGCAAGAACTCTATGAAGGGAAAATTCTGGAATAACCTTAGATATACGTTTCATTTCTTCATAACCCAATAGCAAACTAAGTTCATTATGATGTGCAAGGGAGATCAAGTAATCACAATTTTTGAACACGATACGATCATGAAACAATCTGCATTGGGTACTGAAATGATCACGTTCATTGCAAAGTTCACAAGTAGGGCCAAGAAAGTTTAAATTTTCAGCACAAACATCTAGCCTTTCTTGCAACCATTTAGTTTCCAAATACTTATGCCTCTTGCAAAATCTATCTTCCCTATTTGGTGTGTAATTGCAAACTCTATGCACTCCACAAAAATCGACATGCTTATAAGAGATATTTTCATCATGACTAGTGCAATCATCATTAGTACTATGGATATTCAAAGAGTTCATACTAATAACATTGCAATCATGTTCATCATTCAATTTAGTGCCAAACATTTTATAGACTTCTTCTCCTAGCACTTGAGCACAATTTTCCTTTTCATCATTCTCACGAAAGATATTAAAAAGATGAAGCGTATGAGACAAACTCAATTCCATTTTTTGTAGTTTTCTTTTATAAACTAAACTAGTGACAAAAAAGAAACAAACAGATTTGATTGCAAGATCCAAAGATATACCTTCAAGCGCTAACCTCCCCGGCAACGGCGCCAGAAAAGAGCTTGATGTCTACTACACAGCCTTCTTCTTGTAGATGTTGTTGGGCCTCCAAGTGCAGAGGTTTGTAGGACAGTAGCAAATTTCCCTCAAGTGGATGACCTAAGGTTTATCAATCCGTGGGAGGCATAGGATGAAGATGGTCTCTCTCAAGAAACCCTGCAACCAAATAACAAAGAGTCTCTTGTGTCCCCAACACACCCAATACAATGGTAAATTGTATAGGTGCACTAGTTCGGCGAAGAGATGGTGATACAAGTGCAATATGGATAGTAGATAATGGTTTTTGAAATCTGCAAATATAAAAAACAGCAAGGTAACTAGTGGTAAAAGTGAGCGTAAACGGTATTGCAATGCTAGGAAACAAGGCCTAGGGTTCATACTTTCACTAGTGCAAGTCCTCTCAATAATAATAACATAATTGGATCATATAACTATCCCTCAACATGCAAAAAAGAGTCACTCCAAAGTCACTAATAGCGGAGAACAAACGAAGAGATTATTGTAGGGTACGAAACCACCTCAAAGTTATCCTTTCTGATCGATCTATTCAAGAGTCCATAGTAAAATAACATGAAGCTATTATTTCCGTTCAATCTATACTAGAGTTCGTACTAGAATATCACCTTGAGACACAAATCAACCAAAACCCTAATGTCACCTAAATACTCCAATGTCACCTCAAGTATCCGTGGGTATGATTATACGAGATGCATCACACAATCTCAGATTCATCTATTCAACCAACACAAAGAACTTCAAAGAGTGCCCCAAAGTTTCTACCGGAGAGTCAAGACGAAAACGTGTGCCAATCCCTATGCATAGGTTCACGAGATCAAGGAACTCGCAAGTTGATCACCAAAACATACATCAAGTGGATCACGTGAATATCCCATTGTCACCACAGATAAGCACATGCAAGACATACATCAAGTGTTCTCAAATCCTTAAAGTCTCAATCCGATAAGATAACTTCAGAGGGAAAACTCAATCCATTACAAGAGAGTAGAGGGGGAGAAATAGCACAAGATCCAACTATAATAGCAAAGCTCACGATAGATCAAGATCGTGCCGAATCAAGAACACGAGAGAGAGAGAGAGAGATCAACCACATAGCTACTGGTACATACCCTCAACACCGAGGGTGAACTACTCCCTCCTTGTCATGGAGAGCGCCGGGATGATGAAGATAGCCACCGGAGAGGGATTCCCCCCTCCGGCAGGGTGCTGGAACGGGTCTAGATTGGTTTTTGGTGGTTACAGAGGCTTGCGGCGGCGGAACTCCCGATTTAGGTTTATTTCTGGAAGTTTTGGGTTATATAAGAGGCATTGGCATCGGAACAAGTAAGGGGGGTCCACGAGGCAGCGAGATAGGGGGGCGCGCCCCCTACGAGGCGGAAGAGTACTGTACATGGAGAGGCTGACAGCTGGGTCCATGGCCGCAGCAAGGAAGTGCCTCCTTATTACATGGAAAATAATGATTCCTCCAACTAACAGCAGGGACCCACCAGACGGGCCACCGTATTTCACCAAAAAAGTGTTTCCCTCCTGACTGCTGGGACCCACCAGCTACATCTTCACACGCAAGGAAGTGCGTCCATATTACAGGCAAAAAATGATTCACCCCCTAACTGCTGGGACCCACTAGCTACATATTCGCACGCAAGGAAGTGCCTAACAGTCGGGACCCACCTGGTCGAAGCATACGTAGCGTTGTCATTCTGGTCGCAAACGTGTACGTAAATAATGGTCGATGTAGAGGCGCGCACGTAGCATGTAACGTACGTACAACAACCAGGGTGCAAGAAAGAAAATACGGCCACGTACATACATACGGCTAGGGTCTCGAACGCCTACTCGCGCATACGTACGGCCAGGGCTCGTTGAGGGAGTCATGGGGTCTCCGGACAGCCGGACTATATCCTTTGGCCGGACTGTTGGACTATGAAGATACAAGATTGAAGACTTCGCCCCGTGTCCGGATGGGACTCTACCTGGCGTGGAAGGCAAGCTAGGCAATACGGATATGTATATCTCCTCCTTTGTAACCAACCTTGTGTAACCCTAGCCTCCTCCGGTGTCTATATAAACCGGAGGGTTTTAGTCTGTAGGACAACATACAATCATACCATAGGCTAGCTCCTAGGGTTTAGCCTCTCTGATCTCGTGGTAGATCTACTCTTGTAATACTCATATCATCAAGAACAATCAAGCATGATGTAGGGTTTTACCTCTATCAAGAGGGCCCGAACCTGGGTAAAACATCGTGTCCCATGCCTCCTGTTAGCATCTACTTTAGACGCACAGTTCGGGATCCCCTACCCGAGATCCGCCGGTTTTGACACCGACATTGGTGCTTTCATTGAGAGTTCCACTATGTCGTCACCATAAGGCTCCATGGCTCCTTCGATCATCGCTAGCGATGCGGTCCAGGGTGAGGCTTTCCTCCCCGAACAGATCTTCATATTCGGCGGCTTTGCACTACGGGCCAATTCGCTTGGCCATCTGGAGCAGGTTGAGAGCTACGCCCCTGGCCATCAGGTCAGATTTGGAAATTTGAACTACACGGCTGATATCCATGGAGACTTGATCTTTGACGGATTCGAGCCCATGCCGGACGCGCCGCGCATTCGCGACGAGCATGACATAACTCTGCCGTCGGACAGTGTTCGGGAGATCGCGTCCGCAGCTACCCCGGCCTTTAATCCAGAGCAAGTCGCGCCATCCGAGAGCGGAGGGATGGACCCTGCTATGGAGGCCGCACTCTCAGTGGTGATGGAGCCGGATACTGACTTCACCCCTTACGAGAGCCGTGTTGCCGAACCACTGGATTCATCCTCGGCCACGGACTCCGAGCCGCTCGTATCCGTGCCCGTCGAGTCCGACTGGGCGCCGATCATGGAGTTCACATCCGCGGATATCTTTCAGCACTCACCTTTTGGAGATGTGCTAAATTCATTAAGGTCTCTCTCCCTGTCAGGAGAACATTGGCCGAACTATGTCCGGCTAGAATGGGATGCGGACGATGAAGAAATTAGCTGCCCACCCACCACCCACTTAGTAGCCACTGTCGACGACTTAACCGACATGCTCGACTTCGGCTCCGAAGACTTCGACGGTATGGACGACGAAACAGGGTCCACCGCCCTCGGGGCACTGGACCGCCACCTCATCATACAATATATATATATGGTGGACACCCCCAAAGAAGCCAATGGCGAGGAGAAAGCGGAGGATGACCCCTCCAAGAAGCAACCCAAGCACCGACGTCAGCGGCGCCACTCTAAGTCCCACCACAGTAAGAGCAGTGATACCGGCACAGGAGATAATAACACTCCGGATAGCTCTGAAGACAACAACAATCCACTCCAGCACGGCGAACAGCTGGAGGACGGACAAGCCAGCCTTCCAGAGCAGGCAGCAGATGGAGAACCAAAGTAGGACAATTACATGTCTCTCTCCGAAGACGAGGCGAGCCTCGGCGACGACGAATTTATCGTGCCTGAGGACCCCGTCGAGCAAGAACGCTTCAAGCGCCGGCTTATGGCCATGGCAAATAGCCTAAAGAAGAAACATCAACAGCTTCAAGCTGATCAAGACTTACTAGCAAACAGGTGGACCAAAATCCTTGCGGCCAAGGAACATGAACTCGAGCGCCCATCCAAGAGTTACCCAAAACCCCGGTTGCTACCTCACCTCGAGGAGGAAGCATTCAAAACTCATTCACCAGTGTACAATGCGGCTGACCGACCACTACACGGCTGAGCCAGAGAGGCATTTCAGCCGAAAGTTCAGCCCGCACCCCGTCGTCACTCAGTCAAAGATACTAAGGCCCGGGGCAACACAGAGGACCTGCGAGACATCTTGGACAGCAAGGCAAAAATCGCAAGGTCAATATACGAGACAAGAACACGTGTGCCCACACGGGACGATGATCGCCGCGTCGGATACACCAAGAGTAAATCCAGCCGGGCCGAATACAGCAGACAAGACTCATACGAACTACGTCGGGATATAGCCCGGCACAGAGGCACCGCACACCCCTTATGCTTCACTGATGAAGTTATGAATCATGAATTCCCGGAGGGTTTTAAACCCGCAAATATTGAATCATATGACGGCACAACAGATCCCGCTGTATGGATTGAGGATTTCCTCCTTCATATCCACATGGCTCGCGGTGACGATCTACATGCCATTAAGTACCTCCCACTAAAACTCAAAGGACCAGCTCGGCATTGGCTGAATAGCTTGCCAGCAGATTCTGTGGGCAGTTGGGAGGAATTGGAAGATGCATTTCTTGACAACTTCCAGGGCACTTATGTGTGGCCACCGGATGCTGATGACTTGAGCCACATAACCCAGCAGCCAGGGGAATCGGCCAGACAATTCTGGAAACGGTTCCTGACCAAGAAAAATCAAATCGTAGACTGTCCGGATGCAGAAGCCCTAGCGGCATTCAAACATAACATCCACGATGAGTGGCTCGCCCGCCACCTCGGCAAGGAGAAGCCGAAATCTATGGCAGCCCTCACAACACTCATGACCCACTTTTGCACAGGCGAGGACAGCTGGCTGGCTCGCAGCAACAATACATCAAGGAATCCGGATACCTCGGATACCAAAGACGTTAACGGTAGGCAGCGTCATAATAGACCAAAGCGCCGCAATTACGGCGATAACAACAAAGATACGGCAATCAACACCGGATTCAAAGGCTCTAGATTCGATCAGTGGAAAAAGCCATTCAAAAGAAATACTCCGGCTCTGTCCAGTCTGGATCGCATACTAGATCGCTCATGTCAAATCCACGACACCCCTGAAAAGCCAGCCAATCACACCAACAGAGAATGTTGGGTGTTCAAGCAGGCCAGCAAGTTAAATGCTGAGAAAACAAGGACAAGGGGCTGCATAGCAATGACGAGGAGGAGCCCAGGCCGCTGAACCCAGGGGACAGAAGGGGTTTCCCCCACAAGTAAAGACAGTAAACATGATATACGCAACCCACATTCTCAAGAGGGAGCGGAAGCGCGCACTAAGGGACATCTACGCGATGGAGCCCGTCGCCCCGAAGTTCAACCCATGGTCTGCTTGTCCTATCACCTTCGATCGCAGGGACCACCCCACTAGCATCCATCATTGTGGATCTGCCGCACTGGTCCTAGACCCCATCATTGACGGATTTCATCTCACTCGAGTCCTTATGGACGGCGGCAGCATCCTAAACCTGCTTTATCAGGATACAGTGCGGAAAATGGGTATCGATCCCTCACGGATCAAACCCAGCAAAACCACCTTCAAAGGTGTCATCCCAGGTGTAGAGGCCCATTGCACAGGCTCAATCACACTGGAAGTGGTCTTCGGATCACCAGATAACTTCCGAAGTGAAGAGTTAATCTTCGACATCGTCCCATTTTGCAGTGGCTATCACGCACTGCTCGGACGGACAACATTTGGAAAATTCAATGCAGTGCTGCATTACGCTTACCTCAAGCTCAAGATGGCAGGACCTCGCGGGTTCATAACAGTAAATGGAAACACAGAATGCTCGCTCCGTACGGAAGAGCACACTGCAACCCTTGCAGCAGAGGCACAAAGCAGCCTGTTTAGACAGACCACTCATTCAGCGTTACAACCCCCGGACACCTTCAAGCGCGTCCGGAATAATCTGCAACAGGATCGCCTGGCGCGATCTACGCTCGCCTAGCAATTCGGCCCCCGTCCCAGTCCCAGTGCAGCGACGAAATTCATGCCGCGCGTATATAACTACGCATTGAAAATACCATGGACACAGGCGGGGGCACAATCAGGACACGCCCCGCATTATGGCTTAAACCACGCCAGGGGCTATACACCTTTCACATTCCTTTTTCTCTTTCAGGGCCTAACTCTTCGGAAACCCTTTCTGACAGTCTGATTGCCGGACACACCCTGGAAGCAACAACCAAGACGGCGAGAAGCTAAGATGAACACGGGAACCGCCAGGTGGCCTCCAGTAATACTTGATATACCCGCTTTTCACTATTTATGCATTGCTTTCCTTGGGATAGGACATTTCGAATTGTCCCACTTTATGTTTATTGCACTACTTGTAACAGTACATCTCGACGTATTACTCAAATAACAATGCATATTATTAATCTGTCATTGCATTATTTAAGTTTTTCTCTTTCTCTAACATGTCCATTTACGACATTCCGCACCTGCGCGCTCGGGTGCGGTCAGTACACTAGGGGCTCTTGTTTACCCCATAATACGGTGCAAGAAGTCCGAACACTTTCGACAGTGCGGCACCCCGAACTTATAGGATTATATGCATCAGCTCTGAATCATGTGTTGGGTCAAATGTTGGGTTGCCCAGCTCCCACGCTTTGGTACCTTACGTTCCGCTATATCGGCGAAGGTAGCGGTGGGAGAACTACTGCGATTGTGTCCTAGTTCTTCCGGATGAGCACCTCAGTAGAGAAAGCCAAAAACTGACTGTCATGATAAGGTGCGAGACTGGTCGCTGTTCGAGAGGTCTCAAGTCCTTAAAGACTGTTTCCGCTTCGGGCGAGGAGTTGGCCTTGTCCGGCTTAGGCGTGTATAGCGCCCCAAATTTGGCCCTCTGAATACCAGGGGCTTCGCCAAAATTTAAAACCATAGACTTCTATGGCTAAGTGAGAGTGATAAAGCATTATAGTCCAATTGCCTGGTTCGTTGTGCTAAACACCTCGCTTGGAGGACCCAAAATTGGGGTAAAGAGTGTTCAGGTTTATCCCGAACACCCCGGTACTAGCTACATGGGGGCAGAAGCCGACGACTGGCCAACTCTCAGATTTTATAAACGGCCGCACAAAAGGTAATATTTTAAATTAAGAAAGCATCACATGGCGCAAATGAACTCGTTTCATATTACAGGATCACATGAGGATGTTCATTCAAAAATTACATCCTTGGCACACTCAGCGGGATCCCTCCAGGAGACCCTCATAATAATTCTCGGGGCGGCGATGCTCCTTGCCCTCCGGCGGCCCCTCCTTCACAAGCTTCACGGCGTCCAGCTTCACCCAGTGCACCTTCGCCCGGGCAAAAGCCCCGCGTGCACCTTCGATGCAGACGGACCGCTTGATGACCTCAAGCCGTGGGCAGGCTTCAACCAGCTGTCTCACCAGACCGAAGTTGCTGCCGGACAGGGGCTCGCTAGGCCACATCCGGACTATAAGGCCCCTCATGGCCTGTTCGGCCGCCTTGTGAAGTTCGACCAACTGCTTCAGCTAGTCGCTCAAGGACACAGGATGTTCAGTCCCAGTATACTGAGACCAGAACAACTTCTCCGCTGAGCTCCCCTCCTTAGCCCAGTAAAACTCTGCGGCATCCAGCACGCTGCGGGGAAGATCTGCAAACGCTCCTGGAGAGCTCTGAACTCGGGTAAGAAAAAGGAAAGTCTCCTTCACATGCATGCTTTGCATATTGAATGCCTTACCCGCTGCTATCTTCTTTGCCGCATCAATCTCCTGGAGGGCCTTGTAGGCTTCGGCCATGGCGTTCCGGACGCTTTCAAGCGCCTGCACGAGCTCGGACTCCCGCGTCTTGGAGTCAAGCTCCAAGGACTCGTGCTTCTTGGCAAGAGCCTCGAGCTCTTGCTGCACCTCGCCCACTCGGGCTTCTTGTTTCTCCCATTCAATACGTTCTTTGGCCGCTTTGTCTACGGCCGCAGACAACGCCTTCCTCAGGGTCTCCACCTCGGTCATGGCCCCTGACAAATTCATGATGATCCTATTACTTTACACAAGACCTCTTTTTAACTATATAAACTGGGATATATCTTACCTTGGCTCTCTTCGAGCTACCCCTTGGTAAGTCCGAGCTCGTCCTCAGACCGCTTCAGGGCCTGCTTCAACGCAGAGATCTCCGCAGTACGTGCGGCAGTGGCCAGCAGGGAAGCCTGCACATACACATAGACATACTCTAATTAGACTCCTGGGTTATCATTTGACCCTCTATTTGGCTTTTCTTCCCGAATGCCGAACAGAGCATCAGGGGCTACTATCTATGCGGTAATATTTTCTTATATTTTGATTGCTTACCTCAAAGCCTGTTAGGAGGCTGGCGCAAGCTTTGGTCAGTTCGATCTTGGCGGACTGAACCTTCTTAACCACCGCACTCATGATAGTGCGGTGTTCTTCATCGATGGAAGCGCTGTGAAGCGCTTCCAGCAAGTTGTCCGGTGCCTCTGGTTGGACAGAGGACACCGGCACGGATGGTTGGCCCCCTTAATGGGGGACTGTCGGGTGGTAGGTGCGACATATGCCAATGGGTGGCTTATCATTGTGGGAGCCAGTAAGACGTCGCTGGTGCCTGGAAACGGGATGAGGCGAAGACATGCATGCCGGTGAATCTTACCCAGCTTCGGGGCTCTCCGTGGAGATAACACCCCTACTGCTGCTCTGCGGGGTCTCCGCATGGTCACTAGATGAACAAGTAGCTACACGGTGCTCCTTGAGCTCTTTGGCGAGAGGAGGAAGAAGGGCACGGCTTGCTCTCTTCTCCTCCCTATGTGGTGTCTGAGACTAGCAGGGATTGATCTCCCTTTGCATGGATGCCTCGGGGGGTTTATATAGGCCTACCGCTCGGTGGTACAATGGTAATCCGGCTGGGCGCGGGGCCCAGCTGTCTATGTCTACGCTCTCCGCCTTCTGCGCCGGCTGCTGGGGCCCGCCGGCTAGTGGGTCCCGCCGGCTGCCGGCTCCTTGGTCGATAGGCAGGCCCCACTGTCAGGGCCTTGTCGGCGGCTGGTTACTATTGCTCAATCTTGGTGGCGAGGGCTTCGCCGAAGTGGGCGTGGCTACAGTGCCGCCGCCCGGTGGGCGATCACTATAGCCCCACCGCATCTTGTCTCCTTAATGGGGCGTCTTCTTCGAGGGAGGTGGCAAGCCGGCTGTGGGGAGCCGGCTCTATCTTGGGCCGACTGGGGGAGGCCTGGCCGCCTTCGGGTGTCTCTCTGCCCGAAGGGGCCCACCGCCCGTGGGCCATACTGGTAGCCCGTCGTGGATGACATCAGGGTCAACGTGGCAACAGTGTTGCGCCGGACGGGTCATGGCCACCCGTACGGCGCACTGTGCCAGGCGTGCTTCGGGATTCGAGGGTGGCAGGCTTCACTGTAGCCATGCCCCGTCACATCGCCGTTATGTGGATGCAGACTTCGAGGGTACGATCTTGACCGCTTTATGGGAGCCGGCTTCTTGGAGTCGGCCTTCTCGTGGCCGGCTTCTCGGAGCCGGCCCTCCCGCGGCTTTTCTTCATGAGGGCTGAACTCAGGCCGCCTTCCGATAGCCGGCCTGGAGACAGCCGGCAAGGGGAAGGCGGCCCTGTGTCTTGGATTCTTGAGGGCCGAATCGGCTCGTAATTTTTCAGAAGGGCCAGGGGGAGCCGGCTAGGCTACCCATGGTTATTTACTCCGACAGTAGTCCCCGAAGCTGATCGAGCTTCGAGGCTGACAAAGGGACGAGAAGCTAGGTCGGCTTCCTATCCCGAGGGGCTGGCTTTGCTCGTGCGCGCCGTCTTCGGAAAAGCTCCGTTTCTCGTAGGCGGGAACGCAGGCCACGTGGCGAGGAAATCCTGCCAACGCACGCGCGCGACGGGACGCCGCCGCAGGCCCGGGCCCGCCACTCGCAGGCCTTGGTCCAAGCGCGGATCTTCTGCGGCCCACATGGACCGCTCGCCTTCTCGCGGCGGTTTTATTCTGCCATCAAGGCACAATAACCGCGGGACGTGGGGGAGTGGGCACAGCTGATCCCCATGTTCCCCAACGCCACGCCTCCTCGGCTCTGCCGTATGGTCTATAAGTAGGAGGAGGAGGGGGAGCGGCAGAGGCTCGCGCGCTCTCCCTCACTCCGCCCCTTCTCACCCTCCTTCTTCTTCTCTTCGCCGCAGCAACTCTTTGCCGCGCCGTTCCGCCGTCGCTTCGTCTTGCTCCCCGCCGCAGCAATCCTTTTCCGCGCCGTTTCGCCATCGCTTCATCTTGCTCCCCGCCGCATCGCTCCCATGGCGCTGTCGAGCTCGTGGGATGGCTCCAACGTCCACGAGGACCACGTCGAGTTCCTCCGCCGGACGCGGCGTCTGCCCAGCGAGAACCTTGTGCGGGTTCGTCAAGCGCCAGCGAGGGAGATTTCGCCGACACCGGAGGAGGGCGAGCGGGTGATCTTCCACTCGCACTGCCTGCGCGGCTTCGGCCACCTGGCGAGCGGATTCCTTCGAGACTTCCTCGAGTTCTACCACCTCCAGCCGCATCACCTCACGCCCAACGCGGGGATGCTGCTGTCGGCCTTCGTCACCCTGTGCGAGGGTTTTCTTGGAGTTCTCCCCACGCTCGAGCTCTGGGGGGAGTTCTTCCAAAGCAAGCTCGGCACCGTCATCGCGGGCGTGCCCGCCCCCTGCGGAGCCTTCATTGCCATGAGGCGGGCGAGCGAGAACAATCCGTTCCCGTCCATTCCGCTGATCCAGTCGGTAAAGCTTTGGCAGAAGTCTTATTTCTACGTGAAGAACGTCGCCCAGCAAGGCAACTACGTCAACCTGCCGGCTTACGTAGCCGGCCCGCCGGCTGGGAGGCAGCCTTCGTGGAGCTACCGGGCCAGGTCGCTGTCTCAGGCCGGGAACGCACCCGTCTCCCGGCTTCGGGTGATGATCCAGTCGGAGGGCCTGACCGGAGCCGACTTGGTGGCCGCCTTCATGGAGCGTCGGGTTCTTCCGCTCCAAGGCCGGCCTCACATGATCTGCCAAATGAGCGGCCGCTTCGACCCGTGCCAGCTGAGCACCAGGGAGATGCCTCACGCAGAGGTGTCTTACATGGTGAATTATATCTCCAACTACAAGCTCGCCGAGGATTGGCGATACGGCAAGGAGCCGTATTCCCCCGCCTGCCATAAGTTTTTCTTCTTTTCTTCCTTTCTGTAGCCGGCCTCATGATAGCCGACTCTTGATCAATTGGTCTGCCTTTTGTAGAACCCTCTTCTCCCGCCGACAGCCGGGGCCACGGGGGTAGAGCGCCAGCTCCTCCCCGACCGCACGGTGGATGACGCCGACGATCCGGACCTGGGAGCGGCCGCCATGGAAGATGCCATCGTGGGGGAAGGCAACGAGGCCGGAGGCGCGGGACACGGGGCCAGCTTCGAGGACTGGCCGGATGATGACGAGGTCGAAGTCGCCCCGCACCGCCAGCCGGCGCCCGATCATCAAGGCGCGGGCTCGTCTGCCGTGCCGGCTGCCCATGGCGGCGCGCAGAAGCGCCGGGCCGCGTCGACCTTCTTCGGCAGCCGGCCGAAAAAATCCAAGGCCTCCTCGGCGGCGACCAAGCGGGATGAGGCGGCCTCGAAGGCGGCCCGCTTCCGCCAGGCGGTGAAGCAGCCACAGGCGATCTCTGCGTAAATCATCGAATGTCTTGCGTATATATTTTTTGTCTTCTTCGTATGAAACTCTTCTAAACCTTTCTTTTCTTGCCGGACAGGGCGCCGCTTTCTCTCGAGCGAGGTCCTGGCGGCTCCGTAGTCGGGCCGACTGGAGGGTCCTCAAGCTCCCGCCGCATGGATCCCCGCGCCGGCCTTAAGGAGGCCACGGAGCGGAACACGCGGGAGGCGCGGGAGGAGCGGGAGGCAGCAGAGCGAAGGACCGCCCTGGCGACGAAGGAGCAGGCCGACGCGGCGGCCAAGGCCCGGGCGAAGGCGGCAGCCGCGGAGACGGAGGCGGAGGCCTCGCACAACCGGCCTCTGCTGCTCGTTGTTCCCCTCCGCGTTGTGGCCCCCGACGTTCCCGTGCCCCCGCCGGAGGAGGTCGACCAAGGCCCGCCGGTGATGGAGAGGCGGGAGGACCCCGTGATCTTTGTGGAGGGGGCGTCGCAGACGGTGCCGACTGGAGCGGGCCAAAGCAGCCAATCAGCTGCGGCGCCAGAGCAGCCGTCCAGGGGTGAGCCGGCGGCAGGGGCCGGCCTCAAGGTGCAGCCGGCATTGCGCCGGCGCGCATTGGGTGGCGCCTCCGCGCCGGAACCGCACCGAGCAGCGGGCGCCAGCCAGACGATGGAGGCCCTGGAGGCGGCCAGCGTCAGCACGTCCGAGTGGACTCCAAGCGGGGGGACGGGCGAGCTAAACACGGCGGCCCAGGAGGTCCGGAACTGGCTTCAAGCTCAGGCCGTCTCGCTGCAGCGATACACTCAAGAGTTTCTCTCGACGCGGGCCGTCATCCGGGTGAGTCTTCTGTCCTTGGTTATTTTGCTCTTTCAATTTCTTCCGTGGGGGCGCGTCAGCGCACCCACTGGGTGTAGCCCCCGAGTTCCAAGCCGGCTGCTGCGCAGGCGGCTTGGAACTTACTAGGTTCTGACAACTTAACTTATCCTTGCCTCCTATATAATCTTCCAGGAGTATCATAACCTTCGCGCAGCCGCCTTCAACTCCCAGGCTCAGGAGCTGGGCCGGAGAACTGAGGACCTGACCAGTAGCCGGAGTGCGTGTTTGTCTCGTTCAACTCCTGTGGGGACGCGTCAGCGCACCCACTGGGTGTAGTCCCCGAGATTCGGGCCGACTGCTGAGCAACCGGGTCGGATCTTCCTTGACGACTTCCCCTTATTAATTTTTCTTTTGTCTTCATTCTTGCAGGAGCCAATGCCGACTTGAGGGAGCAGCTCAGCGGGGCCCAGGCCGCCCTTCGCGCCAAGGAAGCCGAGTACAGCGCCTTGGTCCTGGAGCGTGACCGCCTGGTCAAGAAGTTGTCCGACCAGGAGGAGAGCCACAAGGCGGCCCTGAAGAAGGCGCAGGACAACGAGGATGCCCTGAAGGCCGAGTTCGAGACCGAAGTGGCGGGCTGGGCTGAAGCGAAGCAGGCGCTGAGCGAGGGCTTCAGTCGTATCGAGGATCTGATCGACGGTAAGCCGCCTTCTTCACTCCCTGCTTGCCCTTTGATCCCTGATTTGTGTTTTGACTTGTGCTGCTTTTTGTTCTCTGTGCAGACTACTTTCCCGGCTACTCCGTCTTCGCCACCCAATCCATCGAGGCCCATCGCGAGGTACGCCGGCAGGTGGGGGCTGAAATCGCGCCGGACACGAGCCGGATGCTTGAGGAGCAGCTCTTGGTGGTCCAAGCCCGGCTTCAGCTGGCTCACCGTATGCTCCGCCGCCTCCAGCGTGCCGGGGCGCAGGTTTTGGCCGCCCTCTGGCCAAGCGAGACGATTCCCCGCACCCCGAGTCGGACTGTCGACTGGCTGGAGGTGGCGGTTGGCCACTTCGAGGCCTGGAAGGTGTCGGCAGCTTGGCTTGGAGCTGGGCAGGCGCTGGAGTTCGTCTGAGCCTGGTATCCGGGGCTGGACCTGGACCAGCTGCGTACCTGGCGGCTGGAGGCCAACGAAGAGTTGGAGGAGGTGCGGCCGGCTATCGCTCAGCGTGCTTCGACGATCGCTGAGTGTACTGACATCAGCGTCTTCGCTCCTGAGATCAATGACGACGGCGTTGCCCAGCCGGAGGAGTGGTTCGGGCTGGACCCGGCAGCGGGTGAAGACTCGGCAGAGGAGATCGCCTCCAGTGATGAAGGCGAAGACGACGAAGGAGAGGACGGCGAAGACGTTGAGCCGACTGGTGAAGCAGGCAGCCAACCTCAGCCTGATCGTGCCTCCGGCAACAAGGCGTGTTCTAGCGCGCCCTCTGCGGGAGGCGGTGATCATGCCCAGGTTCGCCAGCCGGCCACTCCTCCAGCCGGCACTGCCGTCTCCACCGACCTGCCCGACTCGCCAGTCCCTCCCATAGCTTAGTCTGCCGTCCTTGTTTTTTCCTGCTTGTTGCCTTTTGAACAACTTTATTAAACTTGCGCAGTTCCACCCACTGGGGGTGTATCCGAACTATGTTAAATGCTGGCCTTTTGAAGGTCTTTTATGTAAATATTATTGCGTGTTTGGTTTCCATTCATGTATGCTTTTTATCCTTTGGTTGTTTCCTTTGCTGCCTTCCCCTTCTGGGAAGGCAAGTACTCGAGCTTTCTTAGATTGGAGCGAGGTGAATAGAAGCCGGCCGGCCGGCTACTCTGGTAGCCGGTCGGCGGTGGGAGAAAACCGGCTTTTGTTATATTAGTCCGTTAGTCCCTAGCCGTTTTTCATGTGGGCACCCGTTCCTGCCCTTAACTCTTGCCAGCCGGACAGCCGGTTCTTCGAACTGCGACTTTTGACAAGAGAAGGCTTGGGAGCCGGCACACTACTTGTCTGACTGCGGGTAGGACTTCTAATATAACTCCAGGCGGCCAGTCCCCGGGCCGACTAGTCGAACCCGATGCCGGACGGAAAAAAGTGAATGCAATGACAAGGCCATAAGCATGATACTTTTCATTCATAGACAAAAGATGGCAGTCCCCGAGCTCTCCTCGGGGGGCCTATGGTCTCGTACTTAGTACAAAAGTTAGCGTGATACATACTGCATTTCAACTGTAAAACCTTCGGAGGAGGTTGGCGTTCCATGGTCGTTCCGACTCCTTGCCGGAGTCGTCTCTCTTTCGTGCCTTCAGCTTCTGCGCGTCGATCAGGTACTAGGAGTCATTGCCTAAGGCTCTGCTGATGACGAAGGGGCCCTCCCAAGGGGCCGAGAGCTTGTGCTGGCTGGCTGTTCGCTGGATCAGCCGGAGCACAAGATCGCCCTCTTGGAAGGATCTTGGCTTGACCTTCCGGCTGTGGTAGCGGCGCAGGCCTTGCTGATAGATGGCGGACCGGCTGAGGGCTAACAGCCGGCCTTCTTCCAGCAGGTCGACACCGTCTTCTCGTGCTTCCTTGGCCTCGGCTTCCGTGTACATGGTTACCCGAGGCGAGTCGAACTCGGTGTCAGTTGGGATGAAGAAAGGAGTGAAGCCGGTTGACTTGTTTGGTGTAGTGCGCAGACTCCAGAGGACAGCCGGCAGCTCATCGAGCCAACAGCCTGCTGAACGCTCAAGTGGTACGATCACTCGGGGCTTGATGCCGGAAAGGATGAGGCCGTTGGCTCGCTCGACCTGGCCGTTTGACTGCGGGTGGGCGACGGATGCTAGGTCCAACCGAATGCCTTGCGTCGCGCAGAAACGTGCCAAGGCTCCCTTGGCGAAATTCGTGCCATTGTCGGTGATGATGCTGTGTGGCACGCTGTATCGAGTTGTTATATCTGCGATAAATGTCACGGCAGTCGGCCCATTCAGCTTCTTGATCGGCTTTGCCTCAATCCATTTGGTGAATTTGTCCATGGCGACAAGCAGATGTGTCATGCCGCCGCGCGCCGTCTTGAATGGGCCCACCATGTCCAGTCCCCAAACGGCGAAGGGCCGAGGGGAATGGTCTTGAGTGCTGAAGCCGGCATGTGTTGCTTGGAGCTAAAGAGTTGGCACCCTTTGCAATGTTTAACTAACTCCTTGGCGTCATCCAAAGTAGTCGGCCAAAAGAAACCATGGCGGAAGGCTTTGGCGACGAGTGATCTTGAGGCCGCATGGTGGCCGCATTCTCCTTGGTGGATGTCTCTGAGGATTGCATTGCCCTTCTCTTGCTCGACGCATCGCTGGAGGACTCTAGTGACACTGCGCTTGACGAGTTCTCTGTTGACGATTGTGTATGCTCCGGCTCGGCGTTGGACTTGTCTTGCCTCTACTTCGTCAGTCGGCAGATCTTGCTTTATTAGGAAGTTGAGGATGGGTTGAGCCCATGACGGAGCTGCGACTTCTTTTATTGCCAAAACGGCTACTGCGACCAGGGTGGGCGGGCTGGGCGGTGAAATGCTGGAGTCGGCCACCACCTGTTGTGTTGGTGTAGTCTCCGGGCCGACTACCGCAGTCCCCGAGCCAGGTGAGGCAGTCCCCGGGTCGGGCGTAACTACGGAAGTCCCCGAGCCGCCTGCTGATACCCCTGGCCGACTATCGAAGTCCCCAGGTCACCTACTTGGTTCTTCGAGCCGGCTGCGTCGGGGTCAGGCGGCACGAAGATGGAATCAGACTCTGGAGACGGCTTGATTGACGGCTTGAGGAGGCGTTGTAGAGAGACACCGGTTGGTATTGCTTGTCGAGTGGAGCCTATTCGAGCCAGGGCATCAGCTGGCTCGTTGTCGGCTCGTGGTACATGGAGGAACTCGCATCCTTCAAAATACCCACTGATCTGCCGAACGAGGAAGCGGTAGCTTGCCATATTTGCGTCCTTGGCATCCCAGTCACCGGATGATTGCTGGACCACCAAGTCCGAGTCACCATAACATAGGATCCGGCGAATGCCGAGTTCTTTGGCAAGCCGGAGCCCGTGTATGAGCGCCTCGTACTCGGCCACGTTGTTGGAGGCGGCAAAGTGAATTTGCAGCGTGTATCTGAGCTTGTCGCCTTTGGGAGAGGTGAGGATGACGCCGGCTCCCAAGCCGGTGCGCATCTTGGACCCATCGAAGTGCATGCGCCAATGAGTGGAGTCGGGAGCCGGCGGTAGGTACTGGGTCTCGGACCAGTCGACGAGGAAGTCGGCCAATGCTTGGGACTTGATGGCGGTGCGAGGCTGGTAGAAGATCGTATAGGGGGCCAGCTCGATGGCCCATTTCACCACCCGGCCGGATGCATCCCGGCTGCCTGTGATCTCGGCCAGCGGGGCGGTGCATACAACCGTGATAGGATGCTCTTGGAAGTAGGGCTTCAGCTTCTTGGCGGCGAAGTACACGTCGTAGCACATCTTCTGGTAGTGTGGGTAGTTCTGCTTCGAGGTAGACAGCACCTCGCTCAAATAGTACACCGGCCTCTGGACCGGCTGGGCTCGGCCTTCTTCTGGGCGTTGGACTACGATGACGGTGCTGACCACCCGGATGGTTGCGGCAATGTAGAGGAGCATGGGCTCTTTCTCAGTCAGCGCCGCCAGGACAGGCGGCGTGGCCAGCATCTTCTTTAGCTCGTGAAAAGCTTGATCGGCTTGGTCATTCCACTCGAAGTGGTTGGTCTTCTTCATGAGGCGGTAGAGGGGAAGAGCTTTCTCTCTGAGCCGGCTGATGAAGCGGTTCAGGGAGGCCAAGCATCCGGTAAACTTCTGGATGTCTCGAAGTTTGGTGGGAATCACCATTCTCTCAATGGCCTTGTTCTTTACTTGGTTGCATTCAATGCTGCGTTCGGAGACCAGGAAGCCTAGGAGCTGGCCGGCTGGCACTCCGAACACGCATTTCTCGGGGTTAGGCTTGATTTGGAACCGGCGTAGGTTCTCAAATGTTTCCTTGAGGTCTTCCAGCAAGGTGCCGCGCTTCTCCGTCTTCACCACAATGTCGTCTATGTAGACATGGGCATTTCTGCCGAGTTTCTTGAGGAGGCACTTCTGTATGCAACGCTGAAAAGTGGCACCGGCATTTCTCAAGCCGAATGTCATAGTCAGGTAGCAGAAGGCTCTGAATGGCGTGATGAAGGCAGTCTTCAGGCGGTCTGCCGGATCTAACTTTATCTGGTGATACCCTGAGTAAGCATCCAAGAAACTCAACAACTCGCATCCGGCCGTGGAGTCTATCACTTGGTCAATCCTTGGCAGGGCAAAGGGATCTTTGGGGCAGGCCTTGTTGAGTCTTGTGTAGTCTATACACATGCGCCACTTGTTGTTCTTCTTTAGCATGAGGACCGGGTTGGCGAGCCACTCTGGAAAGAAAACTTCCATAATGAAGCCGGCTGCCAGAAGCCGGGCTATCTCCTCTCCCACAATCCTGCGTTTCTCCTCCGACAGTCGGCGGAGGGGTTGTTTGACTGGCTTTGCGTCTTCTCGAACGTGTAGTTTGTGCTCGGCGAATTCCTTCGGAACGCCCGGCATGTCCTTGGGGGACCATGCAAAGATGTCCCGATTCTCACGGAGGAAATCGGCGAGCTCACCTTCCTATTTTCTGTTTAGGTTTGCCCTGACGACGGCAAACCTCTCTGGGTGCTTGGGGTCAAGAGGTATCTTCTTCGTCTCCTTGGTCGGCTGGAAAGATCCTTGAGCATCATGCTCCTTGCGATCGGGGGACAAGGCAAACTGCTTGCCGGCCATGGCCACGACTCAGTCCAATATCTTCTTTTCTTCGGCAATCACAAGGGACTCGGCCAGCCGGCTGCTGGCTGCTGCGCACTTAGAGGACTTCTTATAATCGCCGGCTACGGTGATGACGCCTTTGGTGCTCGGTATCTTCATCTTGAGGTATGCATAGTGGGGAACTGCCATGAACTTGGCCAAGGCAGGTCGGCCAAGCAATGCATGGTAAGGGCTCTCCAGGTCCACCACTTCAAACCAGATCGCTTCCTGGCGGAAATGCTCCTTGTCCCCAAAAAGTACATCAATCTTGATCTTGCCAATGGGGGCGCAGGACAGGCCGGGTACGATGCCATGGAACACAGTCCGAGTAGGCATGAGTTGCTTCGTCTTGACATTCAGCTTCTCCATGGTGTCATGGTACAGGATGTTGATGTTGCTCCCACCGTCTATCAGCACGCGGGAGAATCGGGCAGCGCGTCTATTCGTTGCAAGGGTGGCATCCAAAACCAACGCATAAGAGTCGGGAGACGGCATCACCTCTGGGTGGTCGGTCCGGCTCCAGCTGATAGGTTTTTCTGACCAGTGCATGTGCTCGGCGGGGTTGGCAGCAACCATGCTGACTTCTTGGTGCTCTCGGCATTTACTGCGCCGGTCTTCAGGCTGACTTGTAAAGATGATATAGGCGGCATGCTCGTCGGGGAACTCATCGTTCATGGCTCCGACTGCGGGCCGAGCGGCCGGCGGCTGTGGAGTCGGAGGCGGCGGACCGGCAGGCGGAGGCAGTGCGAGCCCTTCGCCTTTAGAGATTCGGGTGAGCCAGGGGCACTTCCGGGTCGTGTGGTTGGACGGCTTCGCGCCGCTGTGGAACTTGCACGGGGCGTCGAGAGTCTGCTCGTAGGAGAAGGCCGGCTGCCAAGCTGGCTTGCCGCCCCTCTGCTTCTTAGGTGCGGGCCGCGCTTCGGGCTGCTCGTCTTCGACTGTGGCCACCTGCCGACTGGTGGAGGGCGGCACCGGGCCCTTGCGCTTGTGGTCGTTCTGGTGTGGGCGTCGGCCGGAGTCCCCAACCGGCGTCTTGGGCGCCGGGTTGAGTACCTTTCCGGACGCGTCTACCCGGAGTTCGGTCTTCATCGAGGAGTCAGCAGTGGCGTACTTGTCCGCTATGATCAGAAGCTCGTCGAGGGTAGTCGGCTCGTCGCAGAGGAGCTTGTGCTTGAGGAGGGTGCCTTCTCGGCACCCGGCAGTGAAGTATTCTATGGCTTGCACCTCGTGCACCCCTTCGCAAGAGTTGCGGAGCTCGGCCCAACGCGTGAGGTAGTCGCGAGTGGACTCAGTGGGGCCTTGTATGCACAAGGAGAGCTATCTAGGCTTGGGAGCCCGCTTGTAGGTGCTGGTGAAGTTGCGGACGAAGGCTTCTGTGAAGTCTAGCCAGCTGTTGATGCTATATGGCTTGAGGCTGTTGAGCCAGGTCCGCGCCGTGCCCTGCAGCATGAGGGGCACGTACTTCATGGCAACGCGCCTGTTGCCGTTGGCTATGCTAACCGCCGTGGAGTAGTCGATCAACCAATCTTCTGGCTTCACGGAGCCGTTGTACTTGGGCGTGTCTCTTGGGAGCGAGAACCCTTTGGGGAAAGGCTCGTCGCGGATGCGGGGGCCGAAGCAAGGCGGGCCGACATCGTCTTGTTCTTCTAGCGCCAGGGATCACGCCAGGCGGTTGATCCGATGGCGGGCGTCGTTCTCGCCGACTCCGCGGCGACCTAGCCGGCCGCTGAGAGTCGGATGCGCAACACGCGGCGGGGTGGGATATCTCTCTCCACGGGGCCGGGGTGGAGGCGGGTTGCCCCGCCACTCGACGGCCCGGGGGTGGCCTTCTGCGTCTCGCTGGATGGAGATTCGGGTTCGGCTTCGGCTGGCAGCCGGTTCTTTCTCGCGCCGCGCGGGTTTTACCCGTAGTCGACGTCCGGGACGTCGCGCCGTGATCTCGGCGTGGGGGAGGGCTTTCCGCGCGGGCGTCGGCTTCGTGCCGCTGCGCGGCTGCATCGATCAGCTGCTGGATGCGTCGGGTTATGTGGGGGAGCTCTTCGGCCCCCAGTCCATCTAGCTCGTCTACGGCCGCCTGGGTGGCGCGCAGGTTCTCGAGTGGAGTAGCGTAGACTGGGCGGTCGACTCCTAGAGTATCGGCCACGACAGCGCTGCGCTGTCTGACAACGCCGTCCCGGCTAGGCCCGCCTGGGGGCGGCGTGCCAAAGGCGGCGCGGTCGGCCTCGCGTCGGTGGGCCTCAGCGAGGCGTCTCATGGAATCCAACTTCCGGCCCTCCGCGAGGAGGGCAAGGCGGCGAGTTTCCAGTGCTTCAGCGTCGGCATCGGCCGGGAGGGGGATGGACAAGTCGTGGACCGCCGCGTGCGGGGCGTCATGGGCGCTCTCGTCAGAAGCGCCGCCGTGGCCGATGACCATCACCTCGGTGGTGACAGCGTCGCAGCCATCGGCCCGGGGAAGCGGGTCATTGTAGATCGCGATGTTGGTGGGGAACGTGTCGAGTGAGGCCGTGTTGGAGTCGACAGGCATCCGATCGGTGGAGCCAACCGACTCCAAGTCCACGGCAGGCTCGCCGAAGACGTGGAGCTGGCCGAGGAGGTTGATGAGGTGGTCGGTGCCCGCGTCGGAGGCGAGCTCGTCAGAGATGAGAGTCTTGTCAAGGAGATCGGCGAGGCTGCTCGCCGCACAGATGTTGGTGACGCCTTGTAGCGCGTCGTGGCAAGCGCCATCAGGCGTCCCGGGCTGGCTACGCTCGCGGGGGAGGAAGAGGGTTCCCGTCCAGAATAGGTCTCCGGACGGCGGTGCACCTGGCCCCAAGTTGGGCGCCAAATGTTGGGTGGTAGGTGCGACATATGCCAACGGGTGGCTTATCATTGTGGGAGCCAGTAAGACCTCGCTGGTGCCTGGAAACGGGATGAGACGAAGACATGCACGCCGGCGAATCTTACCCAGCTTCGGGGCTCTCCATGGAGATAACACCCCTACTGCTACTCTGCGGGGTCTCCGCATGGTCACTAGATGAACAAGTAGCTACACGGTGCTCCTTGAGCTGTTTGGCGAGAGGAGGAAGGGCACGGCTTGCTCTCTTCTCCTCCCTATGTGGTGTCTGAGACTAGCAGGGATTGATCTCCCTTTGCATGGATGCCCCGGGGGGTTTATATAGGCCTACCCCCCGGGGGTACAATGGTAATCTGGCTGGGCGCGGGGCCCAGCCGTCTGTGTCTACGCTCTCCGGCTTCTGCGCCGGCTGCTGGGGCCCACCGGCTAGTGGGTCCCGCCGGCTGCCGGCTCCTTGGTCGACAGGGAGGCCCCACTGTCAGGGCCTTGTCGGCAGCTGGTTACTGTTGCTCAATCTTGGTGGCGAGGGCTTCGCCGAAGTGGGCGTGGTTACAGTGCCGCCGCCGGGTGGGCGATCACTGTAGCCCCACCGCGTCTTGTCGTCTTCTTCAAGGGAGGTGGCAAGCCGGCTGTGGGGAGCCGGCTCTATCTTGGGCCGACTAGCGGAGGTCTGGCCGCCTTCGGGTGTCTCTCTCCCGAAGGGGCCACCGCCCGTGGGCCGTACTGGTAGCCCGTCGTGGATGACATCAGGGTCAACGTGGCAACAGTGCTGCACCGGATGGGTCATGGCCACCCGTACAGCGCACTGTGCCAGGCGTGCTCCGGGATTCGGGGGTGGTAGGCTTCACTGTAGCCACGCCCAGTCACATCGCCTTATGTGGATGCAGACTTTGAGGGTACGATCTTGACCGCTTTATGGGAGCCGGCTTCTTGGAG
Organism: Triticum urartu; assembly: GCF_003073215.2. Classification (NCBI taxonomy): domain Eukaryota; kingdom Viridiplantae; phylum Streptophyta; class Magnoliopsida; order Poales; family Poaceae; genus Triticum; species Triticum urartu. The sequence goes on along the minus strand of NC_053022.1, from coordinate 391,911,788 downwards.
TCGGCCTTCTCGCGGCCGGCTTCTCGGAGCCGGCCCTCCCGCGGCTTTTCTTCATGAGGGCTGAAGTCGGGCCGCCTTCTGATAGCCGGCCTGGAGACAGCCGGCAAGGGGAAGGCGGCCCTATGTCTTGGATTCTTGAGGGCTGAATCGGCTCGTAATTTTTTCAGAAGGGCCAGGGGGAGCCGGCTAGGCTACCCATGGTAATTTCCTCCGACAGGGACCGCCTGCCGGAGTCCTGAACCATTGAAGGTTCCGGCGCAGTGTCCGGCTGGGGCCCGAACTCGAAGCCCGTAGGAGCCTCGCTCCCTTGGTACCCAGGGTCCGGGAGGTCGCCGTTAGGCGCCCCCAGGACCGCCTCCCCTTGGGACGGTGCCTCGTGAGACACTTCCTCGGCGTTGTCCATAGGGCGACAGGTGGAAGCTGTCGGAGGAGAACTGCTGTTCATATCCGACGAGCTCAAAGAGCCGCTCGACGAGGATACGACGAGACGAGCTTAGGCCGGATTGCATAATCGGGTTCGGCATGAGCGAAGGCAGTACAATAAAACGTACCATGAAATATTATGGTGTCCGGACACTTACGACTTTGCCAGGGGCTTGTCCCTGGGTAGCCACTCGTCGCAGCTGTCAGCGGCCGTCGTGGCATAGTCTGGAGGGAGGGTCTTTCCCTTCTAAGACCCTTCGGCCTCCCTAGATGTGTCGGCCTTCCTTTTCTTGTCTCCCCCAGCTTGGGGGGAGAACTCTTCTCCTCCTCCCGTTTCCACGGGAGGAGTGTGCGTCGGAGTCATCGTCCGATACGACCGTACGCCGGAGACCCTTTTGGGTCCCCGTGGTCTTCTTCTTGGTCTTCTGTGCCGGCACCTCATAAGGTGCCAGAGTTAGCATCTTCGTTAGAAGAGCGTCCGCAGGATCTTTGGGCAGCGGGGCTGGGCTGTCAAGCTGCTCTGCCATCTTTAACCAGTCCTGTTAGTGATATGGGAGCTTAGATCCTACGCATGACTATACTTGGGCAAATAAATACCCCGAGAAATATAAATGCTTACCGGACCAGCATGGCGCTTTGCGCTGAGTCCGCGGTCTTCGGTGAGAGGGGGAGGGATCTCAGCGCTCTTGAAGAGCACCCTCCAGACGTCTTTGTGCGTCGTGTCGTAGAGCTCTCGCAGCATCTGGTTCTTGGCCGAGTCGAACTCCCACAAGTTGAATGCCCATCGTTGGCATGGAAGGATCCGGCGGACGAGCATAACCTGGACCACATTGACAAGTTTAATTTTGTTGTTCGTCATGTTCCGGATACAGGTTGGGAGTCTGGTTAGCTCTGCCAAAGAACCCCAGGACATGCCCTTCTCTTTCCAGGAGGTGAGCCACGTGGGGATTCTGGATCGAAATTTGGGGCCGCCACCCAGTTGGTGTCGCGCGGCTCGGTGATGTAGAACCACCCCGATTGCCACCCCTTTATGGTATCCACATAGGAGCCTTCGAGCCAGGTGACGTTTGGCATATTACCCACCATGGCTACTCCGCACTCCGCTTGTTGGCCGACCACCACCTTTGGTTTGACATTAAAAGTCTTTAGCCACAGGCCGAAATGGGGCTTGATGCAGAGGAAGGCCTCGCACACGACGATAAACGCCGAGATGTTGAGGATGAAGTTGGGGGCCAGATCATGAAAATCCATCCCGTAGTAGAACATGAGCCTGCGGACGAACAGGTGAAGTGGAAATCCCAGTCCGCGGACGAAGTGGGTGAGAAAAACTACCCTGTCATGCGGTTCGGGCATAGGAATGACCTGCCCGCATTCGGCAGCCGGTGCGCGATATTCACAGCTAGGTATCTGGCCTCCCGTAACTTTTTGACGTCTTCCTCCGTGACGGAGGAAGCCATCCACTTGCCTCCTGCTCCGGACATGCTTGGAGTGGTTTGAGAGGAAGGGCGCGAGCTTGGGCGCTAGAGCTCGAGTGTGCGGGAATGGGAAAGCGAGAAGGAAGAAGGTGTGGGTGAAAAAAGTAGATCTTTGTCCCTTTTATAAGGGCGGAGGAGGCGATGAGTCTCCCCACTTGCCTAGCAAAACCGCTTATTCCCCAGGCACCATAATTGATGGCGCGGTTGGGTTACCCACGTCCGTATTGATGAGAATCCCATGATAAGGGGAACACGATCTTTGCTTTGACAAGACGTATCGAGAAAACCGCCTCGTGATGTGTGCGGAGATGGTTGAGAAAAGCGGTTCGAATAATAACCGGGCCATGAAGTGATGTCATACTATCAAAACATGTCAGCAGATTGGATTTATGGAAGTATTATTCTCTCTACGGTGGTATGTGGAACTTATTTTACAGGGTCAGACACTATCCTTGCATTCAAACTCTTCCATGATGTATTCGGAGGAGGAACCCGCCTTGCAATGCCGAAGACAACACTGCGCACCGGACTCATCATCATTGAAGCCTGGTTCAGGGGCTACTGAGGGAGTCCTGGATTAGGGGGTCTCCGGACAGCCGGACTATATCCTTTGGCCGGACTGTTGGACTATGAAGATACAAGATTGAAGACTTCGTCCCGTGTCCGGATGGGACTCTACTTAGGGTGGAAGGCAAGCTAGGCAATACGGATATGTATATCTCCTCCTTTGTAACCGACCTTGTGTAACCCTAGCCTCATCTATATAAACCGGAGGGTTTTAGTCCGTAGGACAACATACAATCATACCATAGGCTAGCTCCTAGGGTTTAGCCTCTCTGATCTCGTGGTAGATCTACTCTTGTAATACTCATATCATCAAGAACAATCAAGCAGGACGTAGGGTTTTACCTCTATCAAGAAGGCCCGAACCTGGGTAAAACATCGTGTCCCCTGCCTCATGTTACAATCCGCTTTAGACGCACAGTTCGGGACCCCCTACCCGAGATCCGCTGGTTTTGACACCGACACTCGTGTACATGGCTGGGTCGGAACGGAGAAGCTGCGCCGTTGTCGTGATCATGGGGAGACAACCGGCTGGGTCGGAACAGAATGTGTAGTCGTGTTCATCGGGAGCCAACCGGCTTGGAGGGAATAGCCGATGGAAACGAGGCCTGGTGTACCGCAAAACGGAGGAAACGGCCTTGTGTTCGACTAGCCATGGTCAAAACGGAATCCTGTTCATCGGGAGGGGTTTGGCGTATCGCAAAACAGAGGAAACGAACCTCCTACGGTCGAAAACGGGTCCTATTAATCGGGAGGTGTGTGGCGTACCGCAAAACAGAGGAAATGGACTTGTGTTGGAGCGCTACGGTCGAAACGGGGGTCCTGTTCATCGGGAGGGGTGTGGCGCACCGCAAAACGGGACTCCACGGGATACTGTTCATCTCCATCGTCGACTGCCTCCACGGGCTACTGTTCATCCACCCTCGACTGCCTCCACGGGCTCCTGTTCATCCACTGTCGACCTCCTCCATCCTCCACTTGCAGCTGTTCATCCACGGGCTCCTGTTCATCCAGCCTCCACAGCTCCTCCACCGGCTACTGTTCAGCTAGCCCTCTCCATGGGGTCCTGTTCAACCACCCCTCCAAGGGCTACTATTCATCCAGCCCTCCACTGGCTACTGTTCAACCAGCCCTCCATCGGCTACTGTTCAACCAGCCCTCCACGAGGTCCTATTCATCTAGCCCTCCATGGGGTCATGTTCATCCACCAGCTCGATCGATCAGGGTACTGTTCATCCAGCGGCAATGGCCTCTACTACCACGAGGTCCTGTTCATCCAACCCCCATCAGGAACTGTTCATCCAAACCCCCCAACAACGCTCATTGTTCATCCAGAGGCAGCATCAACCGGCTTCAGTTAGCAGCAGTAGCGAAGGAATCATTCGGGTTCAATTAACAACAAGGGATCGATCGATCACTTGGGTTCAGTAACGCGTAGCCTGCAATGCAATCGCTCGAGTTCAGTCAGAGCCCAATGCCTCGCTCGGGTTCAATTAGAGCCCAACGCCTCACACACACACGCGTACGTACGAGAGAAACGCGCACCGCTCGGCCCCGACCACCCACCGTAACCGGGAACTCCCCGATATTTTCCTCGCCCTTACTTCTACCATGATTTTTTCTGTCATGGACGGCCCAAAGAATGTCATGCTGCTGCATCTCCGGCCCGCCCAGGATGAAAAGCCCATTTTTTGTCATGATCTTTTGTCATAGAAGTAGGACCCTGATGTCTACTACACAACCTTCTTCTTGTAGACGTTGTTCGGCCTCCAAGTGCAAATGTTTGTAGGGCAGTAGCAAATTTCCCTCAAGTGGATGACCTAAGGTTTAGCAATCCATGGGAGGCGTAGGATGAAGATGGTCTCTCTCAAGAAACACTAGTAGAAAAAGGGTCAAATGTGAAGCACATTAGTGCCGGTTTGAATTTGAGCCGGCACTAGTGTGATCATTAGTGTTGGTTCCAACGGCTAGGCGGGCAGACATCATTAGTACCAGTTTGTGGGCAACCTTTCGTACCGGTTCATGCCACGAACCAGTACTAATGAGGCTAGTGCGGCTGTGGTCAGGCTGGGGCCCCCACGAAGACCTTTAGTACCGGTTCATGGCATGAACCGGTACTGGAGTTTCTTAGTAAGCTGATTTTTAGTCCCGCCTTGCTAAGGGAGAGGCAGTATGAGCGGTTTATAAGCCATGAGTGTGGAGACAATGACAAAGAGGCACAATGCTCACCTGCACGTTGATTAGCTTCAAGCCTTTCGGAATAGCATAGATTGCACTGAGCTATGTGCAGTGCAGTCTACACTATTACGAAAGGCTTGAAGCAAATTAACCAGCATTGCACCTCTTTTTTATTTTAATTAACTTATTTGAACTCCGGACTTCTTGTGGGTTCAGTATGCAGCATTCAAAGCAACATCATCAATTTCCAACATGTTCTGACATCATTTGTTGTTTTTCAGTCATTTACCTAATTGTTTAGAGAACTAAATGACCGTGAAATTGAAAATGACTACAAAATGAACAGTGAAAATGTTGAAACTTCGCATGGTATCATCATTTCACCCACATAGCATGTGCGAAAGAGTAGAGAGGGTCACGGCAGAAACTGGACGCACTTCGTGTACAAACTGGACAATCTCTTTCGGAGTATCAGGGTTTCAGACGAGAACTCATCTGTTACATGGGCACTTCAATGTTTTTTAAACTTATTTGAACTCCGGACTTCTTTTGCATTCAGTATGCAACATTCAAAGTGACATCATCAATTTCCAACATGTTCTGACATCATTTGCTATTTTTCAGTCATTTACCTAATTGTTTAGAGAGCTAAATGACCGTGGAATTGAAAATCACTACAAAATGAACTGTGAAAATGTTGAAACTTGCCATGGTATCATCACTTCACCCACATAGCATATGCGAAAGAGTAGAGAGGATCACGGCAAAAACTGGATGCACTTCGTGTACAAACTGGACAATCTCTTTCGGAGTATCAGGGTTTCGGACGAGAACTCATCTGTTACATGGGCACTTCAATGTTTTTTAAACTTATTTGAACTCTGGACTTCTTTTGCGTTCAGTATGCAGCATTCAAAGAGACGTCAACAATTTCCAACATGTTCTGACATCATTTGCTATTTTTCAGTCATTTACCTAATTGTTTAGAGAGCTAAATGACCGTGGAATTGAAAATCACTACAAAATGAACTGTGAAAATGTTGAAACTTGGCATGGTATCATCATTTCACCCGCATAACATGTGCGAAAGAGTAGAGAGGATCACGGCAAAAACTGGACGCACTTCGTGTACAAACTAGACAATCTCTTTTGGAGTATCAGGGTTTCGGATAAGAACTCATCTGTTACATGGGCACTTCAATGTTTTTTAAACTTATTTGAACTCCGGACTTCTTTTGCGTTCAGTATGCAGCATTCAAAGTGACGTCGTCAATTTCCAACATGTTCTTATATCATTTGATGTTTTTCAGTCATTTACCTAATTGTTTAGAGAGCTAAATGACCTTGAAATTGAAAATCACTACAAAATGAACTGTGAAAATGTTGAAACTTGGCATGGTATTATCATTTCACCCACAAAGCATGTGGGAAAGAGTAGAGAGGGTTGCGGCAAAAACTGTACGCACTTCGTGTACAAACTAGACAATCTCTTTCGGAGTATTAGGGTTTCGGACGAGAACTCATCTATTACATGGGCACTTCAATGTTTTTTAAACTTATTTGAACTCCGGACTTCTTTTGCGTTCAGTATGCAGCATTCAAAGCGACATCATCAATTTCCACTATGTTCTGACATCATTTGCTGTTTTTCAGTCATTTACCTAATTGTTTAGAGAGCTAAATGACCGTGAAATTGAAAATCACTAAATAATGAACTGTGAAAATGTTGAAACTTGGCATGGTATCATCATTTCCACCCGCATAGCATGTGCGAAAGAGTAGAGAGGGTCACGGCAAAAACTGGACGCACTTCGTGTACAAACTGGACAATCTCTTTCGGAGTATTAGGGTTTCAGATGAGAACTCATCTGTTACATGGGCATTTCAATGTTTTTTAAACTTATTTGAACTCTGGACTTCTTTTGCGTTCGGTATGCCGCATTCAAAGTGACGTCATCAATTTCCAACATGTTCTGACATCATTTGTTGTTTTTCAGTCATTTACCTAATTGTTTAGAGAGCTAAATGACCGTGAAATTGAAAATCACTACAAAATGAACTGTGAAAATGTTGAAACTTGGCATGGTATCATCATTTCACCCGCATAGCATGTGCGACAGAGTAGAGAGGGTCACGGAAAAAACTTGATGCACTTCGTGTACAAACTGGACAATCTCTTTCGGAGTATCAGGGTTTCGGACGAGAACTCATCTGTTACACGGGCACTTCAATGTTTTTTAAACTTATTTGAACTCCGAACTTCTTTTGCGTTCAGTATGAAGCATTCAAAGTGACGTCATTAATTTCCAACATGTTCTGACATCATTTGCTATTTTTCAGTCATTTACCTAATTGCTTAGAGAGCTAAATGACGGTGAAATTGAAAATCACTACAAAATGAACTATGAAAATGTTGAAACTTGGCATGGTATCATCATTTCACCCGCATAGCATGTGCGAAGAGTAGAGAGGGTCACGGCAAAAACTGGACGCACTTCGTATACAAATTGGACAATCTCTTTCGGAGTATCAAGGTTTCGGACGAGAACTCATCTGTTACAGCGGCACTTCATTTTTTAAAGTTATTATAACTCCAGACTTTTTGTGCATTCAGTATGCACCATTGAAAGCCGCGCCATCAATTTTCAACCATCAACTTGGCATGGTATATAAAAATAAATGAATAGAAGAAAATAAATAAAGCAGAAAAGAAAAAAAGCAGAAAAGAAAAAATAGCAGAAAAGAAAAAAACTATAGCAGAAAAGAAAAAAACTATATAAAAAACTACTAAGAAATAAATAGAAGAAAATAAATATAGCAGAAAAGAAAAAACTACTCAGAAATAAATAGAAGAAAAAATAAAGCAGAAAAGAAAAAAAACTATATAAAAAAATTTGGGGCGCTGCCCTGTGGGCCTGCTAGGCCACGGGCGTGCAATTTTAGGCCCACAAGGCCCAGCAGACTCACAAGGCAGCGCGCCGTAGTTAGGCCTAGAAGCCTGCTTTATAGAGGAGTTCGAAAGGGCAGCCGCGGCTGGGTTTATAAACCAGTGCGGCTGCCCTTCGCCCGGCGAGGTGGGACTAAACTTTGTGCATCGCGGGTGGCAGCGCACAACCTTTAGTACCGGTTGGTGGCTCCAACCGGTACTAAAGGGTGGTCTTTAGTACCGGTTGGTGGCTCCAACCGGTACTAAAGGGTGCTCTTCCTGCCTCTTGGCCCTGCCAAAGTTGGCCTTTAGTACCGGTTGGTGGCTCCAACCGGTACTAAAGGCCCATCCTATATATGAAAATACTTCAAAAAATTCATTTTCTCATCTGCTTCTTCTCCTCTGTCCCGTCGCCCGCCGCCCCTGTCGCTGCCCCCTTCGACGCCCCCGTCGCCGCCACGTCCCCGTCCCCGTCCCTGTTGTCGCCGCCCCGGCCGTCTCCGTCCCCGTCGCCGCGCCCCGCCCCGTCGTCCCGTCATCTCCGCCCGGCCCGTCCCCATCCCCGTTGTCGCCGCCCCATCCCCATCCCCATCGTCGCCATCCCCGTCTTCACCATCCCCGTTGCCGTCCCCGTCGCCGTCCCCGTCGCCGCCCCCGTCGCCTCACCTCGCCGGTGAGATCCTGCCCCGGCCGCCATGTCCACACACACACATTGTTTTTAGTTTTTTAGTTATAAATTTTAGTTATAGAAATTTTTATGTTTTTCATTTATAGAAATGTTAGAAATTTTTCTGTTTTTAGTTATAGAAATATTAGAAATGCTAGTTATATATAAATGTTAGTTATATATAAATGAATTACCTAGATAAGAATGTTATAATGTTAATGTTAGATGAATTAGATAGAGAAGTTAAATATTAATGTCAATTGTTAGATGAATTAGATAGAAAAGTTAAATATTAATGTCAATTGTTAGATGAATTAGTTAGATATTAATTAATTAGGTATATGAGATTATTTGAACTACTTGAATTAATATAACTAGTTTATTTTTAGTAAATGCTTAGTTGAACTAGCTAGTTGAATTAGTACTAGTTTATTCTTAGTAAGAAAATTTAGGTATATGAGATTTGATGATCTAATTAAAATATAACTATATATAGCTACTTTATATATTTTAGTAAGAAAATTAATAGAACTAGTTTATTTTTAGTAAATTCTTAGTTGAATTAATAGAACTAGTTATTTTTAGTAAGAAAATTCAGGTATATGAGATTTGATGATCTAATCAAAATATTACTATATAGAACTACCTACTTTATTTTAGTAAGAAATTAATAGAACTAGTTTATTTGTAGTAAATGCTTAGTTGAATCAATCGAACTAGTAAGTTTTTAATGTTTCACCTATATATGAAAATATGTTAGATATTAATGTCAAATGTTAGATGAATTAGATATAAATTATATGTTAGATATATATTTAATTTAGTTACATGAGATTTGATTATCTAATTAACATTTTATTATATAGAACTAGCTACCTTATTTTTAGTAAGAAAATTGATAGAACTAGTTTAGTTGAATTAGTTGAATTAATTAGTTGAACTAGTTAGTTGAATTAGTTGAGCTACTTTATTTAGGTATATTTTTCGTAAGTGCTTAGTTGAATTAGTTCAATTAATTAGTTGAACTAGTTGAATTAACAGAATTAGTTGAATTAATAGAACAAATAAGTGTTTAATGTTTCACCTATGAACATAGGAATGTCGTCTGAGGACGAACACGATTTCATTATGTACGAATACTGCGAAGACCAACGCGGCCTGTGCGGCAGAAATTTTCTAGTTGATGATAGACGCTTCAGCATCAAGCTGGATGAGAACTTCGAAGTGGATACAGTAAGTCACAACGACAAGTCTTTTTTCATAATTAAGCATGACTTATGCTTCATTTGCTTCAACTTTTAATTTTAATTTTTCACTATTCTACTAGCGTATCCCCTGCCATGCAAGAATTTTTGTCTTGAATAAGATAGGTTTCAGTCCTAACGAAACTATGGAGGTAAAAAGAGTTTACTTGAAGACCGAGCATGGTTATACCTTCAACGTCAAATTATACAATGCAGACACATACACCTATTTTGAATGCAAAACTTGGCAAGCACTATGCAAGGCTTATGCATTTGAGCCTGATATGGTTATCACCTTTGATATTCGTCCGGAAGATGATATTGAAGGTAATAGAGACATCTGGGTCAATGTGCAGACGCCTCCAGTTCTACCATTATGTGAGTTTCTCAACCATATTTATGTCTTCGATATGAGATTATTTGAACCATTTGAATAATTAATAGATCTCAATTTATATTGACAGCTTATTTCCAATCAAGCAAACATGTCCGGCGCTTGGTAGACAGGACCGTCCACTGTCCCGGGGTTTAACTAAACTGCGAGGAGACAAGTCACTATGTTTCATGGCTTGAGGATCTTGATGCTGTCAAGACAAATTTTTTTCCTGCACTTAGAAATGTTAGTACTCAAAACGTGCGACCAATAGTGTTCGTACTGAACTACGGTCACATATATTTAGGAAAGATGGTAAGATTTCTACTATTTCTCCTCAGTGCATCTTTTTCATACATTATTTTTAAGCTAAACTTCATTGCTAAATATGTTACTATACGATGTTCTTCAATAGGGACTCCCGATGAATGTTGTGCCTGATTGGATCGAGACTAAAGGTACCATGAATATTGTTAGCTTACGGCCAAGATATCCTACAATGCACTTTAGTGCATTCAGGATTTCTAATAGCGAGGAATGCTTAATAGTAAAAGATTGGAGCAAAATTTTGAACGATCGCAGAGAAGTACTAGGGGGCAGCAATCAGAAGTGCAACCCACGATTAGGAGACATGTTCATCTACATGCTCCAATATGATGAATCAGGAAAGCAATACATGTTCTATGCTATTTTACCTGAGAGAGAGCAGCGGGAGTGATTAATTAGCTAGTTCATGCTCTTAGTACTTGTCCTCTCATGTCCCTATTCTTCGTCCTGAACTTAATCTCAAAGAGTGATTTGCTTTTGTGGTGTTATGAACGCTTATAATATCATTACCATGTTGAACTCGATGATATCTTTGCTTCTGGTACAAGTGAATGTTTCTTCTTTAAGCTAGTGTTGGTGGTGATTAGATAGCGGTAATGACTATATGATGATTAAGTAGTGGTAATGAGACGACTATTATATGATGATTTTTAGCTAGCTATGAAAACTGTTGTTGGTGATGATATATATGATGCAAGAGTTTTTATATTAATATGATGATGATGATGATGAGTTATTATATCATTTATGAAAGAAACCGCAGATTAGTTTCAACTGGATGGATTCTAGCTAAGTGATCAAGTATATGCCATATCCATATTGCCTCGATCACTTAATTAGGTGATCAAGTATATATAATATGGATATGACATATACTTGATGACTTAGCTAGGACCCACATGCATCCAGTCAAACTAATCTGCGGTACATTCACCTAATGATTTAACAACTCATTATAATGTAAAACAATCACTAAATTAAATTGAAAACACAAAATAAAAGTAAAAAATAAAACCAAAACACACCCAAACATTTAGTACCGGTTGGTGTTACCAACCGGTACTAATGTCCTACGCGCCCACGGAGCTGGCTCTGGTTGCCCTTTAGCACCGGTTCATGCTGAACCGGTACTAAAGGGGGGGCCTTTAGTGCCCACACTTTAGTGCCGGTTACCGAACCGGCACTAAAGGGCCTTACGAACCGGTGCTATTGCCCGGTTCTGCACTAGTGCAACCCTGCAACCAAATAACAAAGAGTCTCTTGTGTCCCTAACACACCCAATACAATGGTAAATTGTATAGGAGCACTAGTTTGGCGAAGAGACGGTGATACAATTGCAATATGGATAGTAGATAATGGTTTTTGAAATCTGAAATATAAAAACAGCAAGGTAACTAGTGGTAAAAGTGAGCGTAAACGGTATTGCAATGCTAGGAAACAAGGCCTAGGGTTCATACTTTCACTAGTGCAAGTCCTCTCAACAATAATAACATAATTGGATCATATAACTATCCCTCAACATGCAACAAAGAGTCACTCCAAAGTCACTAATAGCGGAGAACAAACGAAGAGATTATTGTAGGGTACGAAACCACCTAAAAGTTATCCTTTCTGATCGATCTATTCAAGAGTCCGTAGTAAAATAACATGAAGCTATTCTTTCCGTTTAATCTATCATAGAGTTCGTACTAGAATAACACCTTAAGACACAAATCAACCAAAACCCTAATGTCACCTAGATACTCCAATGTCACCTCAAGTATACGTGGGTATGATTATACGATATGCATCACACAATCTCAGATTCATCTATTCAACCAACACAAAGAACTTCAAAGAGTGCCCCAAAGTTTCAACCGGAGAGTCAAGACGAAAATGTGTGCCAACCCCTATGCATAAGTTCACGAGGTCACGGAACCCGCAAGTTGATCACCAAAACATACATCAAGTGGATCACATGATATCCCATTGTCACCATAGATAAGCACGTGCAAGACATACATCAAGTGTTCTCAAATCCTTAAAGACTTAATCCGATAAGATAACTTCAAAGGGAAAACTCAATCCATTACAAGAGAGTAGAGGGGGAGAAACATCATAAGATCCAACTATAATAGCAAAGCTCGCGATACATCAAGATCGTACCACCTCAAGAACACGAGAGAGAGAGAGAGAGATCAAACACATAGCTACTGGTACATACCCTCAGTCCCGAGGGAGAACTACTCCCTCCTCTTCATGGAGACCACCAGGATGATGAAGATGGTCACCGGAGAGGGATTCCCCCCTCCGGCAGGGTGCCGGAACGGGTCTAGATTGGTTTTCGGAGGCTACGGAGGCTTCTGGCAGCGGAACTCCCGATCTATTGTGCTCCCTGAACTTTTTAGGGCATATGGATATATATAGGAAGAAGAAGTACGTCGGTGGATCTTCGGTCTGTCCACGAGGCAGGGGGCATGCCCAGGGGGGTGGACGCACCCCCCACCCTCGTGGGCAGCCCGGGACTCTTCTGGTCCATCTCCGATACTCTGCGGGTGTCGGATTTCAGGTTCTGGCAGACCCTTGCGGTTCGAACACTGGGGTGCGCGCGGAGATTTTGCTTCCTACCTACCTGCACCCCTCCGCCTCGCTAAGATCTAAGCTATGGAAAGAACAACACAAGGGACACAGGGTTTATACTAGTTCGGGCCACCGTTGTGGTGTAATACCCTACTCCAGTTTGTGGCGTGGTGGATTGCCTCTTGGGCTGATGATGATGAATGATACAAGGAAGAACAACTTCGCGAGGGTCTGTTCTTGGCTGGGGCGATGAACTGCTGGGAGGAGTTCAGCCACCCTTCTCTCTCTCTCTCTCTCTCTGATCGAACCCCTCTCTAAAGAACCTCTTCTCTCGAACTCCCTTCTTCCCATTTTCCTCTTGAACCTTCTCCCTCTTTTCTCCTCTGTGGGTGGCTGGTCCTATTTATAGAGGCCCTGGTCCTCTTCCCAAATATCGAGCGGGAAGGGAGCCAACAATGGCGGGCTAATTTGAAGGGGGACAGCTAGTCCTAGCTACCCTGACAAAAGTAGTCTTCGCCTGCACAAAGCTCTGGTGGTGACGCCGTCCTGGGCTCCACGATGACCTCCGTCTCGCAGTCCTCCTAGTCCTGGTCTTGTTGCACCGAAATGGCAACCTTTGCCTGATGCCTCGGTACTCCGTGGCTGCGCTTGCCCCCCTTGCACCAAAGAGGAAAGGAGGACACTGCGCGGGCTGGCACCCGCCTGGCGCCCTTGGTCGTCATGGCTTGTGTCATGGGCACCTCGTGAGGTACCCCGCCTTGATCTCTCCGCCTCCTCGTGAGCCATCCTGGTGAGGCTATGCCTGAGGAAGCTCCGTGTCATCCGCCCCGTGAGGCTTGGCCCCTCGCGAGGGTCTTGGGTCTGTGTTGATGAAGATGGGCCGTGCTGGGCCCCCCTTTGAGCCACGCCGCAGGCCGCAGGGAGGCAAGTCTGGGGACCCCCGTTCCCAGAACGCCGACATTAGCCCCCGGGCCCAAGGCGCGCCTGGACTTGGCCGTGCAGGGAGGCGGAAGGGCAAGAGCAAAGCGCCGCGGGCCCTAATAGCCTGCGGCCTTGGGCGCCGCGTGGCGGTTGACTGGACGTGGGCGTCTCCACTTCTCCATGGCGCCTCGGCAACTGCACGGATTGGACAAGTCCCCGCATGCAAAGCGGGTCATGATTACCTGCGATCATGGAGGTCGGCGGTTGGCCTTCGCCGGGTATAAGTAGAGAACGGCGCGCGCCCTTCTAGTCCATCCCTTCTTGCTTCTCCTTCTTCTCGATCCTTGCTCTGTCTTGCTGCGATGGCTCCGATCCGCCGGTTCTCGACGGCAGAGAAGGGAATGGCTCCCTGAGAGGAACCAGACCCACTCCCGCCGAAGAAACGGCTCGTCCCCCATGGCCCATACGAGGGGGCCCTTCAGGTGGTGTCGAGGCCTTGGTGCGAGCGGGCGCCGCCGGGGTTCCCGCTTCCATTGTACGCCCACGTCGAGGGCCCTGAAGAAGCTGATGCTGACCGCCACGGGTGGCGCCGCCGTCGGCGCCGACGGGTCACGAAGGTGTGGGTCGTCCCCCTGGGGTCCACACCGAGGGCTCCTCCCGAGAGTTCATGCTCCACGTCGCCATTCCTCTTCAGTCTTGGATTCGCCTTCCTCCCTTCTTCGCCTCCATCATCCCGCAGGGGGAGCCCCTGGAGCTCTGGCTGCAGCACCCTCGCGACCGAGGTAGAGGTCGCGGTCGTTGCCCCGGGCGAGGTCTTCATGACTCGGGGCTGGAGAGAGATCGCCCAGGTTTTGCAGGACAAGGGGCGTCTTCGCGATCCACTTGGATTACGACGGTGCTTCTGTGTTGTTCCTTAAGGTCTTTGATGCAAACGGGCGCCGGCTGGAGTGCTGTCCCGGGAGAGGTGGCCGAGGCCCTGCTGCGGCGAGGACTGGGCCCGCCGACCGCTCCCTTGGCGGCTCCTCAGGCGGCGGAGGCGTCGGAGGTTCCAACGACTCTGGCGAGCTCTTCAAGGCTCCGGAGACGAGCGACGACAGCTATGAGCCCCCGAGCCGGCTCGGCTCCTGGAGCAAGGCGGGCTCGTCAGGCCGCCGCCGACTCTGATCTGGATGGGGTTGGCGCCGGTGCTTGACGGCCCACTTTTGATGATGGCGTCTTCTGCAGGGGCGCGCGTAGCTAGTGTTCCTTTAGGATATGTTCCCTGCGAGCAATCAAAGACGCATCCCATGGGGGCTTGTAAGGTGCCTGTGCTCCTGTTTTGTTAATATAACCCTTGTCGTAGAATTGTGTGAGTTGCTCATTCCTTCTTAGCTCAGTCCTCCCTTTCGAACCTCATGAGGGCTTGGTGCTCTGCGCCGACAGGTCCCAGTCCCAAGGCGGCTTCAGCCGTCGCTGGTATGCCAGGTCGTGATGCCGTGGTCAAGGCCAGGAGGTGAGCGACCCGGAGTCCGGTAAGAGCCCCTAAGTCGCGATGCTCAGGAGGTCCCCTTTGCCGCTCAAGCAGCCGCCGTTCGGTGAGAAAGGAGGGGGGCGTCGCTAACACGGGATAGCATTAGGTGCGGGGATGGTGCCACGGTAGCTGGCGCTTCCGGGTGATGACTTATCTCGAGAATCAGGGGCCGCTCTCTGGTGTGTTGCCAGGTCCGTGCATCGGCAGGCGCGAGGTTGCTCGGCGAGGTCCTTGTGTGTCTCTCCCCTCTCGCCTTTGCTCCCCTTTCTGCTCTACGTCCTCGGGTCCCGGCCCTCGAGCGAGTCTCAGCCGTCGCTGGTATGCCAGGTCGCGATGCCGTGGACAAGGCCAGAGGGTGAGGGCTGGAGAGCCAGTAGGAGCCCTCAGTCGTGATGCTCAGGCACCCCCCCTTTAACATGCAAGCGGTTAGCGCGGACGAGAGTGGAGGAGACACCGCAAGGGCCTCGCCTAACGCAGCTCCTTTAGGAGATCCTGTAGACCCATCATAGAAAAACTGAGGGGTTGCCATGACAATTGACAGTCAGCCGTTGGTTGCTTCCGAGGGGTAATGAGGCACTGAAAGCTTGACAAGGTGACGCTATGCGGGGCTGCCACGGCCAGAGCTCAGCCATTCAGGTTTGTCGGCGTTCCAGGGACGTACCCATGCGCAAGCGTCGTGCCATTTGGGAGCAGCTCCGTAAGGTGAACCCATTGCGCGCTGCTCCTCTGCCGACAAGTGACTCCATTGTGGCTCCTGTCCTGCCTTTAATTCCTGCACATGTATCATGCCTCGGGGAGGCGTTTAAACTTGCGTTTGGCATTGAGATAACAGTGTGGACTATAATATTTGCTTTTGAATTCCTCGAAATTTGCGCTTTTCCCTTCCTACTTGCTTATGTTCTATGCCGGCAGAGCCTGGCCCCGCGCATACCTCACCCAGCGTTAGTCCCGACCGAAAACCAGGACGGGGCCAAGGAGTGAGGGGCTACGTGACAAGTTAGGCTCCTGAGTCGCGATGCTCAGGAGTCCCCCTTGGCGCACGAACAGCAAGTAGGGAGGTGTGATGCGGGTGGATCTACCGTTCTACGTCTGCAGAGCCCGGCCGCGCGCATACCTCACCCAGCGTTAGTCCCGACCGGAAACCAGGACGGGGCCAAGGAGTGAGGGGCTACATGACTAGTTAGGCTCATGAGTCGCGATGCTCAGGAGTCCCCCTTGACGCTCAAACGGCCTTCGTACCTTGGCTCCGCTCGAGGAGAGACGCGCGACGAACCAGGCTCGGGGGGCCCTGGCTGGGCGGCGTGCGTCTGGGCGTGACCCAGGCGCAGCCCCCGTGCCCAGCCCCCTCGTGCGGCACTCCCGAGGGGAGGCGTTACGATGAGGCTAGACACTGAGCTCTGGGCTCCCTGAGGTTGATGCAGCCCGGGGGCCACCCTCAGTTGTTTATCACCAGCGCGGAGCATAGCGCTTCCGTATGTGTACGGGCATAGCCGCTCCTCGGCAGTGTCATCAGCCAGCGCGGAGCATGGTGCTTCCACTGGTACATGGGAGGAGCCCCCGGGGCGTGTACAGCCTCGCCCTGACACGTGGCTGGCAAAGTAGGGCCTGACGAGGTGTATCTGGGCACCCGTGAGCCAGTGCGGGACTCACGGGGCCCTACCTCTAGGTGGGTTGCGCCTGGCACTGGGCCTTATCTTGTGATGTGTCCCTACAAATTCGGTTAGATGTCGGCACTCTACGTCCTCGGGTCCCGGCCCTCGAGCTGGTCTCAGCCGTTGCTGGTATGCCAGGTCGCGATGCCGTGGACAAGGCCAGAGGGTGAGGGCTGGAGAGCCAGTAAGAGCCCTGAGTCACGATGCTCAGGTACCCCCCCCTTTAACGTGCAAGTGGTCGGCATGGAGAAGAAGAGGTGCCGTGGACCGACATCAAATAATCAAGCGTGGTGGGTATAACGCATAACTGGGAATAAGCGCAAATGGGACACATGATGTTGGGTCTGGCCCGAGCGACTTGGGGATCATGCAGCCCGAGGGGCGCCCCCAATAAGGTAAGCTAACAACATGAAGTAAAAGGGATACATGCCGCAGGGATGGACCCACGCGGCCTGGGAATAATGCAGCCCTGGGGGGCGCTCCCAGCTGGAAGTGAAACTTGAAAGATGTCACCTGGTGACGTTGAGGATGAAGGGGTGTTGGTGTAGCAGACTCGGCGGGCTGCGGAAGCCGATCCTCACGAGCCCCCAGGCCCGGGGGCCTCGGGAGGCTCCGGGGGTGCTGGCGGCTCCCCGCGGATCATCTCCATCTCCGCCAGGGCCGCGGAACGCCTGGCCTCTTGTGCCTCCATGATGCCCCTCATGAGGCGCTGGTACGTGGCAGCCACGTTCGGCAAGCCGTAAGGCATGCGAATGTAGCTGTGGGGTGGACCTCCGCAGCGCCCCGCGTGCGAGGGCCAGAGGCTCTCTAAGGAGGCGACTCGGTTGAGCCCTGGTATGTCGATGCAGACGCGCAGCCCACCACCCTTGCCTGGATGGGGGGCCACTGCTGGTAGACGGCGGCCGCCTTTCATGACTCTTGACTCCTATAGCTCCTGAATGGCCTTGCTGACGAACTCCTGAGGGTCTGGCTCTCCTTGCCTTACTCCTTCTTGAGGGAAATGTGCTTCGAAACATGCCTCCATGTGGTGCCCAAGCGCCTCCCTCGTGACCCTAGCCAGGTCGGTGGCCCTCCAGGGGAGAGCCCCCGAGCCCTGCCTGAGGAGGGCGCCGGGCGCGCTTTCCTATGCGACGGAAGGAGGTTCCCTCTGGGTAGGCACGGGCCCTGAGGGGCCTGCCTCCTGAGGAGCCGGGCCGGACGATGTCTTCTTCTTCTTGGGGGCGGTCTCGGGAAGCCTCCTGCTTCCGCGATCCGGGTCTTCCAGTGATGCGGCCTGAAAGGCTCGTTCCAGGGAACACACCGCATCCTTCTCTTCACAGGGCCCTTGATGACTCCGCCACTTCCTGGCATCTTGAGGATGTTGTAGCCATGGTGAGTTACGGCCATGAACTTGGCCAGCGCTGGGTACCCGAGGATGGCCTTGTACGGCAGGAGAATGTGAGCGACGTCGAAGTCGATGAGCTCGGTGCGGTAGTTGTCGCATGCCCCGAAGGTGACAGGGAGGCGGACCTGCCCAATCGGGACCGTGGAGCCATCGGTGACTCCGGAGAAAGGCTTGGTTGGCTGAAGCTGGCTGTAGGGCACTTGGAGATTGTTGAATGTTTCCACGGACAGGACGTTGAGCCCTACCCCGCCATCGATGAGGGTCCTGGTGACCACCACGTTGCTGATGATTGGGGAACATAGCATCGGGAGGACTCCGGCTGTTGCCGCACAGTTGAGCTGATCTGCTGAGCCGAACATGATGGCACACGCCGACCACCTGAGAGGGCGCGTGGCTTCAAGCCTGGAGAGGACTGCATTCACTTCGCGGGCGAACTGCTTGAAGATGCGTTGAGAGGCTAGGGCTTCAGCCCCGCCCAGGATGCAGGCGATCGCGCGCGGCTCCTGGAAGCCCCCAGCCTCCTCGTCCTGGTGGCGGTCCTCGTTTCTCCTTGGTTGCGGCGGCAGCGGAGGGAGGCCTGCGTTGCCTTGCGAGCGATCCTCGCGAGGCCGACCCCTCCAGTCTCCCTCGCGAGGCGGGTCTTGCCAGCGATCCTCGTGAGGTTGATCGCGCCACCCTTGGTGCGGGCCACGGTCTTCCCAGCGTCCTGCGTTCCTTCCTCCTCCTCGACCGTAACCCCGGTCACCGCGGTCGGGGCGACGGCTGATCCTTCCTTCTCGCATGGCTCGGAGCTCTTGACATTCGTTGGTGTTGTGGGTGTGGAGGTCGTGGTACACGCAGTACCAGCTGCCCTTGGAAGGCTCGGGCTGATCTCTGCCCCGCTTGGTGTCTGGTTCTGCCGCGAGCACGGCAGCCCCCTTGCACTTCACATCCTTGGCCTTGGGATTCTTCTCTTCCGGGTCCGCGGCAGGCAGCTCGAGGAGGGAGAGACGCCCTTCCTCAGCCCTGGTGCACTTGGTTGCCAAGTTGAACAGCTCCAAAGAAGTGCACAGGTCTTCATGCATTGTCAGCTCCTCCTTCATCTTGACATCACGCACGCCGTCGGAGAAGGCTGAGATGATGGCCTCCTCAGTCACCCTGGGAATCTTGTGGCGTGCGTTGTTGAAGCGTTGGATGTACTTCTGCAGGCTCTCCCCGGGTTGTTTCTTGATGCAGCGCATGTCGCTCACGGCGGGTGGCCGGTCGCGAGTACCTTGGAAGTTGGCGATGAAGCGGGTGCGCATCTCGTCCCAGGAGGAGATCGTGCCTGGAGCCAGGTTCAGGAGCCAAGTGCGGGCCCCGTCCTTGAGCGCCATGGGAAACCAATTCGCCATGACCTTCTCGTCTCCGTTGGCAGCTTCGATGCCCAGCTCGTAGAGCTGGAGGAACTCCGCAGGGTCAGCCGTGCCGTCGTAGCGAGGAGGCAGGTCTGGCTTGAACTTGCCGGGCCACGCAACACTACGTAGCTCGGCGGTGAAGGCACGGCAGCCTGCTGTGGCCACGGGAGGCCTTGGGTGACGGAGAGCTTGGTCTTGCATGTCCCCACGCACTGCAGCTGGGTCTTGACGTGCGGGAGCAGGAGCATGGTCGCGACGTGCTGGAGCAGGGAGCGCCCGGGCGGCTTCTTGCGGGCGAGGGACTTCCTGGCAGCTCTGCTCTTGCTGCGCTGGCACCTGACGGAGCGGGTTCCGCCCAGGGGCCACGCGCCTTGGAGCCATGGCGCCTTATTGAGGAGGAGGCAGCCGGGGCGCCGCCGGAGCTTCGTCGCCCACGCGGGGCGGGATGCGGTGCAGTGAAATGGACGGCGCAGGAGAGCCCCCTACGGCGTGGACGAGCTCGGCAACGCGGTCGAGCCATTCCTCATAGACGTCGTCGACGGGGCGGTAGCGCAGGAGCTCGTTTGCCGCGATGAGCGCAGCTCGAGCCTCCATGGGTGCGCGGAGCGCGCGGGACGAAGAACCAACTGGGGGGAGCGAGGGAGTTGCGGTGCGGCCGTCTTGCCGCATGGACGGATGCTGAGACGATGCTTGCTGCTCGTCCCCCGCCGGGCCGGTGGCAGCGTTGACGGCAGGTGACGGGGAACGGTGAGGACGCCCGCCGACAGGAGCCGTCTAGGTGACGCGGGAAGCAAGAGTGGGCTGGCGCTCGGCGCGGGCCCGACGAGCGTCAGACATGGGTACGATGGTCGGAGGACAACGGGGCGGTGGAAGACGAATTCCGGCGCACCCCTACCTGGCACGCCAAATGTCGGATTTCGGGTTCCGGCAGACCCTTGAGGTTCGAACACTGGGGTGCGCACGGAGATTTCGCTTCCTACCTACCTGCACCCCTCCGCCTCGCTAAGATCTAAGCTATGGAAAGAACAACACAAGGGACACAGGGTTTATACTGGTTCGGGCCACCGTTGTGGTGTAATACCCTACTCCAGTTTGTGGCCTGGTGGATTGCCTCTTGGGCTGATGATGATGAATGATACAAGGAAGAACAGCTTCGTGAGGATCTGTTCTTGGCTGGGGCGATGAACTGCTGGGAGGAGTTCAGCCACCCCTCTCTCTCTCTCTGATCGAACCCCTCTCTAAAGAACCTCTTCTCTCGAACTCCCTTCTTCCCGTTTTCCTCCTGAACCTTCTCCCTCTTTTCTCCTCTGTGGGTGGCTGGTCCTATTTATAGAGGCCCTGGTCCTCTTCCCAAATATCGAGCGGGAAGGGAGCCAACAATGGCGGGCTAATTTGAAGGGGGACAGCTAGTCCTAGCTACCCTGACAAAACTAGTCTTCGCCTGCACAAAGCTCTGGTGGTGACGCCGTCCTGGGCTCCACGATGACCTCCGTCTCGCAGTCCTCCTGGTCCTGGTCTTGTTGCACCGAAATGGCAACCTTTGCCTGATGCCTCGGCACTCCGCGGCTGCGCTTGCCCCCCTTGCACCAAAGAGGAAAGGAGGACACTGCGCAGGCTGGCACCCGCCTGGCGCCCTTGGTCGTCATGGCTTGTGTCACGGGCACCTCGTGAGGTACCCCGCCTTGACCTCTCCGCCTCCTCGTGAGCCAGCCTGGTGAGGCCGTGCCTGAGGAAGCTCCGTGTCATCCGCCCCGCGAGGCTTGGCCCCTCGCGAGGGTCTTGGGTCTGTGTTGATGAAGATGGGCCGTGCTGGGCCCCCCTTTGAGCCACGCCGCAGGCCGCAGGCAGGCAAGTCTGGGGACCCCCGTTCCTAGAATGCTGACTGCGGGCTTCTTCTGGTCCAAAAATAAGTTCTGTGAAGTTTCAGGTCAATTGGACTCCATTTGATTTTCCTTTTCCGCGATACTCTAAAACAAGGAAAAAACATAAACTGGCACTGGGCTTTAGGTTAATAAGTTAGTCCCAAAAATCATATAAAATAGCATATAAATGCATATAAAACTGTCACGACCGGTTTTCCAATAAAATATTTATTGAGAAACCAATCTTTTGAGTCCGGTATGAGAAAAATTCTCTTTACCGGTAGACAAATTCTTGATACAATAAGCCAGTAGCATAAAATATATTACAGGGTCGAGCCACGGCAGCTCAACCAAATTATTACAAGCACGCCAATAATTATACATAATGGCGAACATGACACAGTGGTGTGGAGGCATACTACTAACTCGAGGATAGGGCGGTGGTGGAAAAACACAGCAGGGAGTGGGATACATGACTCTAAAACTGGCATCTCATCGAGCGTCGAGGTGAGGCTCGATGAATTTATTTGGTAGCGGAAGCAGATATAATACAGTGACCAAATCCAGGGTCGCACGAGACTGACTGGGATTCCTCTAGGCGTCGGACTCGCTATTGAACTCTTCATCCATGAGATCGCCTTCGTCAGCATCTGGCCAAATCAACAAGCTAGTGAGTACTTTGAAAGTACTCGCAAGACAGTTCGGACGTAAGATATAACAAATGCATGCATGAATGCGTCACGATTAATTCACCAATGTATATTCAAAAATTAGCATAACGAAGTAAGTAAAAAGGGAAACGGCGGTAGTCCGCCTGAAATCCCAACAAAACATAAATGAAAAACTGATCGGGTGTCTGAAGCGACGCCCCGAAAGGTGAACAAATAAATAGAAGGAAATGATGCCACAGTCGGACGTCTGAGCGACATCGCAGAAAGGGCTTTTAAAAGAAATGCCACAGTCGGACGTCTGAGCGACATCACATAAAGGGCTTTAAAAGAAATGCCACAGTCGGACGTCTGAGCGACATCACAGAAAGGGCTTTAAAAGAAATGCCACAGTCGGACGTCTGAGCGACATCACAGAAAGGGCTTTAAAAGAAATGCCATAGTCGGACGTCTGAGCGACATCACAGAAAGGGCTTTTATTCACAAGTAAATAATACTCATAATCAACATTCAATTCATGAAAATAAACGGGTTAGTCCATCCACAGGAATAATCATTTAACCGGAATTAGCACTCATACGATTCACCGGAGTTTCTGTCATCAAAACTGGCACTTGTCAGGATAAGATAATGTTGAACTTGGACATGGAATAGATGATTCAAGGAATATATGACTCTGCAGAGGTTGTACAAAAATTTCCCACAGCCAACGGATTTCCGTAGTCACGAAGGACTAGTTCCGTTTATGGTATTTCGGAAGAAAACACAGCTAACCAGTACACACCCATCCTACCTCTCGATGCTAGGAATCACCCTAGACATCGTCCAAGAAAAACTTTTGAGACGGGGAGATCACAATTTCGAATAGCATGGGATCAAATTTATATACGCGCGCTCTAAGGGGTGCCCCCCTCTCGGTCCCAACCGGAAACACCCATGCCCCCTGACCGGATGACTGGCTTTAATCCAGGGCCATGGAACCATCATCCCGGCCTCTCCTTTTTGGTGTGTACCAGGAAAGCAGTTTACAACTTACTAAGCCGTATTCCTTGCGGAAAACATGTGGTAGTACAGGGAAGGAAATGGGAGGAACTGGACTGATACGGTTTGATACTGTAGTCATATGACCTGGATAAGACTGGCATGCTACAACACTGCCATCTTACCCATCCTCATGCCAACACATGGCCATTCATACTCACATCCATCCACGTATGGATCATCGAACTCACTTACCTCATCACTGCATGGAAATAACTTCATCGGTATGCTCTTCAACATGCCATGAGACTAACTAAAATGCAAAACATGCCAAGACACTCATCATATCAAAAGTTCAAACATGCTTGCCTGGTTCGGAGTAGTCGGAGCCTAGCTCGGTGAAGTTTGCGGTCCCGTCACCTCCTTCGGTATCTACGGTATAAAGAAAATATATGCGCTATCGTAAATACCACGAGGTGCACAAAAAGTATTCCAAAATTTTTTCAAATAAATATGATAAAAAACTAGACAAAAATCTGAAGAGAACAGAAAAAGAATCAATCAAAAATATTAATCTGTTTAAAAGTTATAAAGGTTTTTGTCCAGGGACTCATCTGTAATGAAACAAAAAGTTCCCAGGGGCTAGCTTATAAAAACAGAAGACGTTCCAGTATTGAATACGCCAGCCCAGAGGGGAAAACGCATTTTGCCCGAAGGCGCTACCAGAAAACGTTTCACATAGAGATGACAGAGAGGCTGACGGTGGGGTCCCACTCGTCAGGTTTAAACTTTCAAATGGGGGGGACGAAGCTTGTCGGCGTCCGAGAGCCGCGGTGGTCACCGGCGGCGATCCGCGGCGAGGCAGGGGGATCGGAGGGTACCTCCGTGTTCAGTGCACCCTTCCGCGTCGGTTGGTGGTGGTGGTGGTCACCGGCGAGTACCACGTCGGCGGCGAGCCTTGCTCCGGCGGACGGCGGCTCGGGTGATCAAGGGGCTCGTCGGAGAGAGCTGCAGTAATCAAATTGAGGAGGGGGTTAGGCTCCTGGTAGCTAGAGGGAGTAACTGACGGGGTTAGGGCGCCGGAGACGGCCTCACCGGAGCGAATCGTGGTGGAGGCCGAGGCGGATCGGGGCGGCCGGAGTTGGGGAAGGAGACCTCCTCGAGGTCCTCCGGGTGGCTTGGCAGAGCCTTGGTGAGATGTGGTGATGATGCGTGCACGAGGGTGAGCTCGGGGGCCCTTTATATAGGCGGTCCGAGGCGGTGGCCATGAACAGGGGTCTCCAGTGACGATTACGGCGGCGCAGGGCTTGGTCGGGGTAATTAGGACGTTGTGCGTCATCGTGGAGGTCCACGGTTCCGTTTGGGTGCTAATCGAGCTGGAGTTTGGTGCTTTGGGGGTGAGTTCGACAGAACGGGGCGGCGCGGGCCCGTCGGCGGCAGGGAGCGCGTCCCGTGCTTGCCGGCCACGATGGCGGTGCCACGGGCGTGCGCTGGCACGCATGAGGCCACGCGGAGAGCAGAGGGGCGATGGGCGGCGCGGAACGGCGTTGAGTCCGCCGTTCTTGTCCCCTGTCGGCTGTAACGGGGTTTCGGCCGCCGCAAGACACGCCGGCGCGGGCGGCCAGGGGCGCCACCGACACCGGGAAGATGCCAAGCGCGCGTGCGGGGGTGCTGGCCAGGGAGTAGAGGCCGCGCGCAACGCGCCAAGCGCACTGTCGACGCGTGAGTGAAGCTGACGGACGAAAAACAACACTGAAATCTGAATTTACTGAATTTGCAAAGGAACAGTCCAGCTCAGGTGTTCGACAGAATGCTTTTGGCATCTAGGGATTTTTCCTTGAGCTGAAATTTGGTGGAGTGGCTTCTCATTGCTCTAGTAGGCTGCATGATTTTTGGTGGAATTTTTGGAGGAGTGTAGATATGAATTTCACCAAATTTGGCAAATCTGGTCCAAACTTGCAGTGAGTGAAATTTGAAATTTTTGAAAAGAAGAAAAGTGGATCAAGATGGTTCTAGGTTGTGGGTACTTAAGACAATCCAGGGAAGTTGGTTTGGGACAAAAACTCAAAGGCAAAATGGCACTTGCTTTGAAAATCACTTAGGCTCAAAATAATTGGCAGAAATGTTTTGGGAGATAAAATAATTGAAATAAAATCCAAAACTTGCTTGGATGAGTTGGGACAGAGATCTTAGGTTGATTTCAAGGAGGAGGGGAGGTTTTGGAGGGGTTTTATCACATGGGCAAAAATACCAAGTCATGGGTGGTTAACAAGATATGAAAATCCCAAATTTTCATAGAGTTTCTTTTTAAAAGAAAAAGATTAAAACTCCCAAATAATTTGAGGGGAAACCAACAGAGAAGAAATTTCAAAAGATCAAACACCATAGTTTTGAAGAAAAATAAAATCCTTGCCAAAGAAAAGGAAGTTTCTAAGATGAAGGATTTCTGGAAAAGAAATTTTTAAATGCCCTCAAAAAGAATTCAACAAAGTTTTTGATGAAAACCAGTTAAATTTTTTGGGAGTGTCACAGCACCTACCCCCTTAGGAAAAATCTCGTCCCTGAGATTTCAGCTGATCCTTAAATAAGTGTGGATGCTCTGTCCGAAGAAAATCCTCCCTTTCCCAAGTTGCTTCACTTTCGGTGTGATTGCTCCACTGAACTCTGAAAAATTTGATGGTCTTCTGTCGGGTTCTCCTTTCAGACTCCTCTAATATTTTTACTAGGCGTTCCTGATAAGTGAGGTCTAGTTGCACGTCAATGTTCTCATGGGATACTTGCTTCTCTGGTTTGCTTACGCACTTCCTCAATTGAGAGACGTGGAATACGTCGTGAATGTCGGACAAGTCTTTGGGTAAGTCTAGCTGGTAGGCTACAGTGCCTCTTCGTGCCACTATGCAGAATGGTCCAATGAATCTTGGTGCTAGCTTCCCTTTAATCTTAAACCGTTGCAGTCCCCTCATAGGTGATACTCGTAGGTACACAAATTCACCGGGTTCAAAATTGACCCCACGATGTTTCTGATCGTAATAACTCTTCTGTCGGCTTTGAGCGGTCTTGAGTCGGTCCCTGATTAGCTTGACTTTTTCCTCGGCTTCTTTGAGCATGTCTGGGCCGAAGATACGGCTGTCTCCGGTCTCTGACCAATTTAGCGGGGTACGACACCTCCGTCCGTATAGGGGTTCAAAAGGTGCCATTCGTAGGCTGGCCTGGTAGCTGTTGTTATATGCGAACTCGGCATATGGCAGACTTTCCTCCCAACTGGTTCCATAGGTGAGGACACATGCTCTCAGCATGTCTTCTAAAATTTGGTTTACGCGTTCAGTCTGTCCATCAGTCTGGGGATGGTAGGCTGTACTGAAGGCCAATTGAGTTCCCAGAGCCTGTTGTAAATGATCCCAGAATTTCGAGACAAATTGAGTGCCTCGGTCGGATATTATAGTCTTCGGGACTCCATGTAGACAAACTATACGGGAGAGATAAATCCTGGCAAGCTTCTGAGTGTTGTAGGTTGCCTTCACTGGAATAAAATGTGCCACCTTGGTTAATCTATCGGTGATGACCCATATGGCATTATTCCCGTGTCGTGACCGAGGTAGTCCGACAATAAAATCCATCCCTATTTCATCCCATTTCCACTCAGGTATTTTGTTTGGTTGCAGTAGTCCGGCTGGTCTCTGATGTTCAGCTTTTATGCGTTGACAAGAATCGCAACATGCAACGAATGTGGCTATGTCCCTCTTCATACCGTGCCACCAAAATCTTTCCTGAATGTCCTTATACATTTTGGTTCCTCCAGGGTGGATTGAATATGGAGTGGTGTGTGCTTCATCTAGGATTTGCTGTTTGAGGTCTTCTATGTTTGGCACACAGAGTCTGTCTTCGTACCGTAATATTCCATCATCGCCTATGATGAACTCCGAGGCCTTGCCCATACTCACCTTTCTTTTAATTCCTTCAATATTGGGGTGGCCGGGCTGAGCTTCTTTAATTCTCTCCACAAGGTCGGGCTTTATTTCCAAGTTTGATATGGTGCCTTCCGTGATCATTGACAAGTTGAGTTTGGCAAATTCTTGTTGGAATTCAGGCCTTAAGCTTTGCAGATTATTTTCGTCGGAGCTGGGGTTCCGACTAAGAGCATCGGCCACTACATTTGCTTTTCCTGGATGATAGTGGATACCAACATCATAATACTTTACCAATTCCAACCAGCGTCATTGCCGTAAGTTTAGTTCTGGCTGTGTGAAAATATATTTGAGACTTTTATGGTCCGTGTATATTTCACATCGATTCCCAAGTAAGAAATGCCTCCATTCCTTAAGTGCATGAATAACTGCTGCCATTTCTAAGTCATGAGTGGGATAATTTTCCTCATGCTTGCGGAGTTGTCGTGAAGCGTATGCGACAACCTTGCCTTCTTGCATCAACACGCATCCGAGACCCTTTCTGGACGCGTCACAATACACTTCAAAATTCTTGTGTATGTCGGGTACAATTAATACCGGTGTTGTAGTTAATTTCCGTTTTAACTCCTGGAAACTTTTTTCGCAGGCTTCTGTCCATTCAAATTTCTTGTCTTTCTTGAGTAACTGCGTCATTGGCTTGGCTAGGGTGGAGAATCCTTCAATAAATCTGCGGTAATATCCTGCCATTCCCAAGAAACTTCGTACGTCCGTTACGCTGGCTGGTGCCTTCCAGTCAAGTATGGCCCTGACTTTCTCCGGGTCCACTGCGATACCGTCTTGGGTCAGCACGTGGCCTAGAAAGCCTACTTGCCTTAGCCAAAATTCGCACTTGCTGAACTTGGCATACAATTGATGTTTCCTGAGTTCTTCTAACACAATCCTGAGATGTTCCGCGTGCTCTTCTGGTGTCTTGGAGTATACTAGAATATCGTCGATGAATACCACAACGAACTTGTCCATATACTTCATAAATACTTTGTTCATGAGGTGAACAAAATATGCAGGGGCATTAGTTAGCCCAAAAGGCATAACTGTGAACTCATATAGTCCATATCTGGAGGTGAAGGCTGTTTTGGGGATATCTTCTGTTCGTACTTTTAATTGATGATATCCTGACCTTAAGTCAATCTTTGAGAATACCTTGGCCTGAGCGAGCTGATCAAATAAATCATTTATTCGTGGCATCGGGTATTTGTTCTTGACTGTGACCATGTTAAGTGCTCGGTAGTCTATGCACAATCTCAGTGTTCCATCTTTCTTTTTGGCAAATAAAATTGGTGATCCCCAAGGTGAGGACCTGGCTCGAATGTATCCCTTGTCCAGTAATTCCTTTATTTGTTTCTTCAACACAATCAACTCGGATGGTGCCATTCTGTATGGTTTCTTGTATATGGGGGTGGTTCCTGGTGCTAGCTCAATGCTGAATTCTATTTCTCGGTCCGGTGGCATGCCTGGTAGTTCTTCGGGAAATACATCTGGAAATTCACATACCACTGGAACCTTGCTTAACTCAGAAATGTCCACCTTATTCAATCTTGGCTGCCGGTGTATTTTTCTTTCCTTGGCTGATACTTTTATTGTCTTCCCGTGGTGGTGCGTGAGAATTACGGTCCGGTTGAAGCAGTCAATAAAACCTTTGTTGGTGGTTAACCAGTCCATCCCTAGGATGACATCCAGTCCTTTATTTTCCAACACAATAAGATTGGCGTAAAATTTCAATCCTTCGAACTCAATAACCACATTCTGACAGTAACTCTGAGTAACTTGCTGAATCCCAGGGGACTTGATGATCATGGATTTTTCCAAGGGAAACATCGAAAAATTATTTTGCAAAGCAAAACTTTTCGAAATGAATGAGTGAGAAGCTCCAGAATCAAACAAAACCGTTGCAGGTATTGTGTTCACAGGAAACGTACCGAGTACGATATCTGGAGCGTTTTGTGCTTCCTCTTTGGTTACGTGGTTTAGATGACCCTTCCTGTGGTTGTTGTTGGGGTTGAAATTGTTACGCTTGGGCGCTGGATTATTTCCACCATTGTTTGGCTTCGGGGTCGAGTTCCTTGGCTTGGGGCACTATTTGGCGTAGTGCCCTTCTTCTCCACAAGCGTAGCAAGTAACGCCTGGGCGATATGTGAACTCTTTGTCCCTTGCATGGAAATTCTTGATTGGGCGAGAGGTGTTTGTCGTAGGTTTGTGTGTCCCACCTTTCTGAAAATCTGTCCTGCTTCGGTGGTTGCGTGCAAGAGTAGTCTGGTCTCTTTTTCGCTTACGTAAATCCTCCAAGCTACGTCTCTCATTTTCCAGAGTAATAGCTTTGTCCACTAGCGTCTTAAAATCTGGGAAAGTGTGAACGAGCAGTTGGCATTTAAGCGCGGGTGCCAGACCGTCAAGGAATTTCTCCATCTTCTTGCTTTCAGTCATACGTTCTTCATTGGTGTAGCGGGACAATAGAGTAAATTGACCGTTATATTCTGACACTGTCATGTTCCTTTGTTTGAGGTCATCAAATTCTCTCTTCTTGATTTTCATAATGCTCTTGGGAATGTGTGCACCGCGGAAACCTTCCTTGAAATCATCCCAGGTTATATCATTTTCGTTGGGGTGCATGTGCAGAAAATTCTCCCACCATGATGCAGCTGCTCCTGTGAGATAGTGCGGAGCATATAGTACTTTCTCGAGATCTGAACATTTTGCAATAATCAATTTTCTCTCCATATCTCGAAGACAATCCTCGGCCTCAAGAGGTTTGTCAGTATGAGAAAATGTTTGGGGGCGTGTCTTCTGTAGCTCAGATAACTTGGAATGCTGCTGATACTGTCCATGGTGATTTCCCATGTTGATGACTTGGTTCATCATTTCCCGATGTTGTTGCTGACTCTGCTCATAAAGGCGGCACATTTGTGAAAGTGCTGATCCACTGCCCTGTTGGCTTGACTGTCCCTGAGTGAACTCGTTGCTTGGTTGTGTATCATAATTTTCTTCTGGTGGAGTTGGCATGGAGCGAGTCCAAGGACGAGACATTTTTCACTCTGGGGATATATTTTGTAAAATCCATAAGAAAAGCGAAAAGAGTCACAAATACGATTTCATAAATGCATAAGGCTGGCAAATAAAAATTAAATAACCAAGCTTACTCAAGAAAAACAAATCGATTTGCGCACGAAGAAGGACTGCTCATTACATATCTTACACGCGGGCGGTAATTATACAATACATCACTCAGGATATGCGTACATAATCCTAACATGTTATTTAGGCTAGTGCACTTCTCCAGATCCTACATGATGCGCAAACAGGCTACTTCTCACAACCTATGTACATATAAGCATATCATACAAAGCAGTACATGGATGGCGGCTAAGCGTACTCAGGCGGAGATGTTGACGACCTCCTTTGCCCTGCCGAGGGTGAGGCGTAGCGAGGCTGGAGACTCGACTTCCTCCTCGCTAATAGGCTCCATACGTGTAGTGTTGCGCTGAGTGGATGGAGCAGGTGCCAGGGGCGGAGCAACACGAACAGGAGTGGGCGCGCAGGGTGGTGCAGTGCGCGTTGGAGTGGGTGCAATAACTTGGTTGAACTCTTCGGCGGTAGGCAGGCGACGAGGAGGGGCATAAGATGCTGAGGACGAGACCCAAGTCAATGGCGGTGCGGTGGGTAGGAGCTCCCTCCTGTTGGCAGCACAGCCACGAACTGAGTCCATGCGGGCAGCCACAAAGTCGTCCACCAGGTTGTCGAAGGCTGCCTCCAGGGCCCGGAGATACTCAATAAGCATCTCAAAAGCCTCGTCTCGTTCTCCTCTGGGGCAGGAGAATGCGTAGTGACAGGTGTAAGGCACATGGCATGGAAGATAACGGTAACGACGAGTCTTCATCACGGGGAGGACATCCCTGAGACGAGCTATCGCCTCGCGGGCTGCCATCTGCATAGCATGCTTCTCCGTAGGCATGGCTCTTCCCAAGAACCGGAAGCGGCGTAACTCACCACGCCCTCCCTTGAATTGCACCGCGACCTACTGCATGGTCAGACTGTCGTTGACTCGGTGCTGGCAGAGTGTGAAGACTGGGCGCACAGATGGCCCCATCGCGACCTGAACGATGAAGGAGAGAAGCTTGACGAACCCATCGGGCACGTTGGCGAAGGTCTGAGACTCGCAGCTGTTGTCGGCCATCTACAAAAGTAGGCAAAAATTCTGCATGGTCAGATCATAAATTTATGCTGACTGACAGAAAATGACCACAATCAAGAAAATAAGAAAAAGGCTCAAACATGCCAATAACCAATTAGCGATCGCACCTAGTGGCTTCCTACAGTCAGCCTGGCTCTGATACCAAGCTTGTCACGACCGGTTTTCCAATAAAATATTTATTGAGAAACCAATCTTTTGAGTCCGGTATGAGAAAAATTCTCCTTACCGGTAGACAAATTCTTGATACAATAAGCCAGTAGCATAAAATATATTACAGGGTCGAGCCACGGCAGCTCAACCAAATTATTACAAGCACGCCAATAATTATACATAATGGCGAACATGACACAGTGGTGTGGAGGCATACTACTGACTCGAGGATAGGGCGGTGGTGGAAAAACACAGCGGGGAGTGGGATACATGACTCTAAAACTGGCATCTCATCGAGCGTCGAGGTGAGGCTCGATGAATTTATTTGGTAGAGGAAGCAGATATAATACAGTGACCAAATCCAGGGTCGCACGAGACTGACTGGGATTCCTCTAGGCGTCGGACTCGCTATCGAACTCTTCATCCATGAGATCGCCTTCGTCAGCATCTGGCCAAATCAACAAGCCAGTGAGTACTTTGAAAGTACTCGCAAGACAGTTCAGACGTAAGATATTACAAATGCATGCATGAATGCGTCACGATTAATTCACCAATGTATATTCAAAAATTAGCATAATGAAGTAAGTAAAAAGGGAAACGGCGGTAGTCCGCCTGAAATCCCAACAAAACATAAATGAAAAACTGATCGGGTGTCTGAAGCGACGCCCCGAAAGGTGAACAAATAAATAGAAGCAAATGATGCCACAGTCGGACGTCTGAGCGACATCGCAGAAAGGGCTTTTAAAAGAAATGCCACAGTCAAACGTCTGAGCGACATCACATAAAGGGCTTTAAAAGAAATGCCACAGTCGGACGTCTGAGCGACATCACAGAAAGGGCTTTAAAAGAAATGCCACAGTCGGACGTCTGAGCGACATCACAGAAAGGGCTTTAAAAGAAATGCCACAGTCGGACGTCTGAGCGACATCACAGAAAGGGCTTTAAAGAAATGCCACAGTCGGACATCTGAGCGACATCACAGAAAGGGCTTTAAAAGAAATGCCATAGTCGGACGTCTGAGCGACATCACAGAAAGGGCTTTAAAAGAAATGCCACAGTCGGACGTCTGAGCGACATCACAGAAAGGGCTTTAAAGAAATGCCACAGTCGGACATCTGAGCGACATCACAGAAAGGGCTTTAAAAGAAATGCCATAGTCGGACGTCTGAGCGACATCACAGAAAGGGCTTTAAAAGAAATGCCACAGTCGGACGTCTGAGCGACATCACAGAAAGGGCTTTAAAGAAATGCCACAGTCGGACGTCTGAGCGACATCACAGAAAGGGCTTTTATTCACAAGTAAATAATACTCATAATCAACATTCAATTCATGAAAATAAACGGGTTAGTCCATCCACAGGAATAATCATTTAACCGGAATTAGCACTCATACGATTCACCGGAGTTTCTGTCATCAAAACTGGCACTTGTCAGGATAAGATAATGTTGAACTTGGACATGGAATAGATGATTCAAGGAATATATGACTCTGCAGAGGTTGTACAAAAATTTCCCACAGCCAACGGATTTCCGTAGTCACGAAGGACTAGTTCCGTTTACGGTATTTCGGAAGAAAACACAGCTAACCAGTACACACCCATCCTACCTCTCGATGCTAGGAATCACCCTAGACATCGTCCAAGAAAAACTTTTGAGACGGGGAGATCACAATTTCGAATAGCATGGGATCAAATTTATATACGCGCGCTCTAAGGGGTGCCCCCCTCTCGGTCCCAACCGGAAACACCCATGCCCCCTGACCGGATGACTGGCTTTAATCCAGGGCCATGGAACCATCATCCCGGCCTCTCCTTTTTGGTGTGTACCAGGAAAGCGGTTTACAACTTACTAAGCCGTATTCCTTGCGGAAAACATGTGGTAGTACAGGGAAGGAAATGGGAGGAACTGGACTAATACGGTTTGATACTGTAGTCATATGGCCTGGCATAAGACTGGCATGCTACAACACTGCCATCTTACCCATCCTCATGCCAACACATGGCCATTCATACTCACATCCATCCACGTATGGATCATCGAACTCACTTACCTCATCACTGCATGGAAATAACTTCATCGGTATGCTCTTCAACATGCCATGAGACTAACTAAAATGCAAAACATGCCAAGACACTCATCATATCAAAAGTTCAAACATGCTTGCCTGGTTCGGAGTAGTCGGAGCCTAGCTCGGTGAAGTTTGCGGTCCCGTCACCTCCTTCGGTATCTACGGTATAAAGAAAATATATGCGCTATCGTAAATACCATGAGGTGCACAAAAAGTATTCCAAATTTTTTTCAAATAAATATGATAAAAAACTAGACAAAAATCTGAAGAGAACAGAAAAAGAATCAATCAAAAATATTAATCTGTTTAAAAGTTATAAAGGTTTTTGTCCAGGGACTCATCTGTAATGAAACAGAAAGTTCCCAGGGGCTAGCTTATAAAAACAGAAGACGTTCCAGTATTGAATACGCCAGCCCAGAGGGGAAAACGCATTTTGCCCGAAGGCGCTACCAGAAAACGTTTCACATAGAGATGACAGAGAGGCTGACGGTGGGGTCCCACTCGTCAGGTTTAAACTTTCAAATGGGGGGGGGGACGAAGCTTGTCGGCGTCCGAGAGCCGCGGTGGTCGCCGGCGGCGATCCATGGCGAGGCAGGGGGATCGGAGGGTACCTCCGTGTTCAGTGCACCCTTCCGCGTCGGTTGGTGGTGGTGGTGGTCGCCGGCGAGTACCACGTCGGCGGCGAGCCTTGCTCCGGCGGACGGCGGCTCGGGTGATCGAGGGGCTCGTCGGAGAGAGCTGCAGTAATCAAATTGAGGAGGGGGTTAGGCTCCTGGTAGCTAGAGGGAGTAACTGACGGGGTTAGGGCGCCGGAGACGGCCTCACCGGAGCGAATCGTGGTGGAGGCCGAGGCGGATCGGGGCGGCCGGAGTTGGGGAAGGAGACCTCCTCGAGGTCCTCCGGGTGGCTTGGCAGAGCCTTGGTGAGATGTGGTGATGATGCGTGCACGAGGGTGAGCTCGGGGGCCCTTTATATAGGCGGTCCGAGGCGGTGGCCGTGAACGGGGGTCTCCGGTGACGATTACGGCGGCGCAGGGCTTGGTCGGGGTAATTAGGACGTTGTGCGTCATCGTGGAGGTCCACGGTTCCGTTTGGGTGCTAATCGAGCTGGAGTTTGGTGCTTTGGGGGTGAGTTCGACAGAACGGGGCGGCGCGGGCCCGTCGGCGGCAGGGAGCGCGTCCCGTGCTTGCCGGCCACGGTGGCGGTGCCACGGGCGTGCGCTGGCACGCATGAGGCCACGCGGAGAGCAGAGGGGCGATGGGCGGCGCGGAACGGCGTTGAGCCGCCGTTCTTGTCCCCTGTCGGCTGTAACGGGGTTTCGGCCGCCGCAAGACACGCCGGCGCGGGCGGCCAGGGGCGCCACCGACACCGGGAAGATGCCAAGCGCGCGTGCGGGGGTGCTGGCCAGGGAGTAGAGGCCGCGCGCAACGCGCCAAGCGCACTGTCGATGCGTGAGTGAAGCTGACGGACGAAAAACAACACTGAAATCTGAATTTACTGAATTTGCAAAGGAACAGTGCAGCTCAGGTGTTCGACAGAATGCTTTTGGCATCTAGGGATTTTTCCTTGAGCTGAAATTTGGTGGAGTGGCTTCTCATTGCTCTAGTAGGCTGC
Source organism: Triticum urartu (assembly GCF_003073215.2). Classification (NCBI taxonomy): domain Eukaryota; kingdom Viridiplantae; phylum Streptophyta; class Magnoliopsida; order Poales; family Poaceae; genus Triticum; species Triticum urartu. Next base: position 391,876,715 of record NC_053022.1, on the reverse strand, counting down.
ATGATTTTTGGTGGAATTTTTGGAGGAGTGTAGATATGAATTTCACCAAATTTGGCAAATCTGGTCCAAACTTGCAGTGAGTGAAATTTGAAATTTTTGAAAATAAGAAGAGTGGATCAAGATGGTTCTAGGTTGTGGGTACTAAAGACAATCCAGGGAAGTTGGTTTGGGACAAAAACTCAAAGGCAAAATGGCACTTGCTTTGAAAATCACTTAGGCTCAAAATAATTGGTAGAGATGTTTTGGGAGATAAAATAATTGAAATAAAATCCAAAACCCTCTTGGATGAGTTGGGACAGAGATCTTAGGTTGATTTCAAGGAGGAGGGGAGGTTGTGGAGGGGTTTTATCACATGGGCAAAAATACCAAGTCATGGGTGGTTAACAAGATATGAAAATCCCAAATTTTCATAGAGTTTCTTTTTAAAAGAAAAAGATTAAAACTCCCAAATAATTTGAGGGGAAACCAACAGAGAAGAAATTTCAAAAGATCAAACACCATAGTTTTGAAGAAAAATAAAATCCTTGCCAAAGAAAAGGAAGTTTCTAAGATGAAGGATTTCTGGAAAAGAAATTTTTAAATGCCCTCAAAAAGAATTCAACAAAGTTTTTGATGAAAACCAGTTAAAATTTTTGGGAGTGTCACAAAAACATCCAAGGTTGATAATATAATAGCAAGGAACAATAAAAAATTATAGATACGTTGGAGACATATCAGACCCCACCACATCTATGATGATACCGGGTTTTGTCACAATTATCGTCATAGAAGTGTCATAAGTATGACAAGAAAAAAATCATTTGGCCCAAAATGTCACGGATGTGTCTTTTTTTAAAGTGGTGGGGATGGGAGAGGAGAGTTGGATGGGTATCAGAGATGAATGTGGGAGAGGGGGGAGGGTGGTCGCTTGGCTTGAGGAAGAAGATGGTGGAGGCGCGAGGCGGACACTGAATGAGCAGTGGCCCTTCGCGTTTTTCTCTTTTAAGGGAAAGAAAGTGAAGGAAGGCGCGACTCTTCACCATTCCTTCTCAGAAAAGTTACCGTTTTGCATTCACTGTTATAGTCCCACGACCCCACGACCCACGGTAACTACGCGGAGTGGACATTGGTCGACCAATCATCAAGACGAACCACTTCACACGCATCGTTCCCTCGCCATGTGTCTGTGCACTGTTTGGGGCCTAACCCAATGTGCCCAGCGAACCGTATGGCTCAGGCCCGCGGGGGTTTCTGTCGGGGTACACAAATAAGGGTGTATGTTTCCCCTGACTTGTGCATGGACAGCAAACCTCCGGTCCGGCAACACTCAACATCCAAGACAAGGCCAAGCAGAAGAGATAGCTCTTTGAGAAATCGAAGGGCGGATCAAGAAGACAAAGACCGGCCAAATAAGCAAGATATCAATAAGGAAAAGCCTCCCTTGCCGGGAAGGCAAGCCTAGCAAGGTTGAGGTCACCCGGAAGACAAGTCTCAAGACACCCCCGGCAAGCTTGCCGAGGATGCCTAGGATGGGTCGCCCTGCCAAGGCTCCATCGCTCCACCGCACAGTGACTCAAGTCACTTATCAGTGCGGTGTCGAGCCCCCAAGTGACTAGGTGGATGTCTCCTGGAATGTGGCAGCCATTCAAGGAGGAGATCCACTCTGCACGACACCTGTCCATAGGCGTATCAGGAAGACAGGGCGAGAGATAGCTAAAGTGGCACGGCAAGGCTTGTTGGGCTGCTCCTGTGACATGACACTAAGCGGTGCATTTAATGCGCCTTATCCTGTCTGCAGAGTTAGGCACGATAGCATTGTTTGTTATCTAATTAGTACGTAATGACTAATTTGCCATTGTGGTGACCCCTTGACCTATAAAAGGAGGGCCGTGGCAACCTTAGAAAGGATTTGGACCCTTGAATACTCATACGTGCATAGCTGCTCTCGCCCCAAGGCGACCTTGCCGGGATAGAGCGTTACGTCTCCCCCACGGTCCTTTCATCAATCCACCAAAGCAGGAGTAGGGTTTTACGCCTCGCGGTGGCCCGAACCTGGGTAAAAACTGCCCGTGTCATCACCATCGTGCTCCTCTACTCTCTCCGCTCTTTTTGCAACACACTCTTCCCCCTTGCCTAACCACAAGGGGCTGATGGTCCCATAGGTGGCCGTGTTATACCATGACATATGCTTTTTCATTTTTTGGGAAGCACAATTATGCCTCACCACTTTCCACTTTTCAGGAAACACAGTTATGCTTCACGTGAAAGCATAGCTGTGGCAAGAACAAATGTGCTTCACGCTAAAGCACTTTTCTTGTCAACTCGAAATTTGTGCTCAACCAACTCCCTTGGGACACCTGGCATGCCGGAATGATTCCATGCAAAAATGTCTTAGTTCTCATGGAGAAAATGGATGAGCTCGCTTTCCTATTTTTGTCCATTCCTGTTGCCACTTGAGCAGTCTTGTCGGCGTCAATCAGGTGAACTAAAACCTCCTTGATTTTATGAACCAACTAGAAAACGAATTCCAATGTTGGTTTATTTGTGCTCAACAATTCATCCGGATCGGCTGTCATCTTATATTCCTTTAGCTCAATTGCCTCCATGTAAGCGTAAACAATATCCAAGCCCTTCTGCAAGCAATAATCTACTCTCTTCTCATCACCAGAGATAATAATCATGCCTTTTGGATCGGGTATCTTGAGTTTTAGATATACCTAGCATGGTTGAGCCATGAACTTGATGTAAGCTGGTCGCCCAAGAATTACTGATATGCACATTGCAAATCTACCACCTCTAAAGTGAGGTTCTCTTTCCACACAAAAAATCTAGTCGCCAAACACTACCTCCAAGGTAATCAGGCCCAAGGGCTAAGCCTTCTTTCATGGGATCACTCCGTGAAACTGCATGTGACTAACATTTAACTTGGACAAGTAATGTCCATTTGCTTCAGCGTGTTGGCATAGATAATGTTAATTCCACTGCCAATGTCTGTCAAAACATCACGTAGTCATTACCATTTATGAGAGGATTCATGATGAGCTCTTGTTGACCCAAAGTCAGAATATGCGTTGGATGATCCAATTGGACGAAAGCAACAGACATTTTTGACCAGTCCAAGTATTTGGGAACTGAGGGAGTGACATTGTTCACCTCCCAGCTGCGAAGCTTGTGCCCACATTTTGACTTGTGATCCGCAAAAATTAAGAGCATGACTTGCTCTCTCAGATGCCCATTGCCTTTTTCATTCTCCTCTTCTTCTTTATTCTTGCCTTCAGACAACGCTGACTTGCCCGACATGAACCTCTTAAAAATCCACTGCCGATTATTGCGTTTTGGGTAAGAATACCATCATCATCCTTGGTGATGTGGATACTCACGGTTTGTCCGGGATATCATCTTATGTGGGTGCATTTTTGTGAGGCATCCACTTTTTCTTTTGTTTCCCTTTGCCTCTATTCTTATTGGCAACTACCATCAATTTGGCACCATCATTTCCGTATGACTTGCACTTGTTGTTGTTTATATTGTTATGATTGTTTTTGTTCGGCCCCAAGTGATTGTTATTATTTTGATGAGATAGCTCTGCACGTCGCTTGCCTCTTAGGATTCACTCCTCCTCCTCGTCGTCATTTGCATACCGGTCTGCTATTTCCATTAGACGGCTGAAGGTATTGACATCTGAGCGACCAAATTTCAGGCACATGTGTTGATATCTAAAGCATTGCTTAATAGCATGAATTGCTTGATGATTGAAAACATTCTCTATTTAATTGTAAAGTGTGCTCCATCTCTGGATATACTCCCGAGTGGTCCCACTGGGCCTTTGGACGCACAATGACAACTCTTTAAACCCACGTGGCCACTTGTAGGTGCCTTCAATTTTTTTTAACAAAAACCTTATGCGGATCTTCCCAACTAAAAATACTGCTA